>NC_056746.1:1450848067-1450955701 GCF_019279795.1 Protopterus annectens | reverse complement strand
GGTTTTTGCCTAGGACCTACATGAAATCAAATCAACTGGACGTATACATGAATTTAAGTAAATCTTTATCTGCACTTTTTTCAAATAACACAGTATTTAAATTGATTTATTTGTGTTGCTTCGGATACTATCTAGCTGGAAGTTGTGGTTCTGTTTTTTCAGTTAGTGCTTGTTAGAATTCGTGAATAACCAGTGATAAGTGGGGGTAGTTTACTTCATTGTTATTTGTTTCCTGCCTTATATAAGTAGTACATTTTGAATTATTTTCTGTTTAAACTCTTAGCTTTGGCTTGCTAAGTCCTACATGAAATCAAATCAACTGGACAGATAAGTGAACGTAAGTAAATCTTTATCTGCACTTTTTTCAAATAATACAGCATTTAAATTGATTTATTTGTGTTGCTTCAAATACTATCTAGCTGGAAGTTGTGGCTCTGTTTTTTCAGTTAGTGCTTGTTAGAACTTTTGAATAGCCAGTGATAAGTGGGGGTAGTTTACTTCATTGTTATTCTGTTCCTGCCTTATATAAGTGGTACATTTTGAATTATTTTCTGCTTAAACTCTGAGCTTTGCCCTGCTAAGACCTACATGAAATCAAATCAACTGGACGTATAAGTGAATTTAAGTAAATCTTTATCTGCACTTTTTTCAAATAATACAGTATTTAAATCGATTTATTATTGTTGATTCAAATACTATCTAGCTGGAAGCTGTGGCTCTGTTTTTTCAGTTAGTGCTTGTTAGAATTCTTGAATAACCAGTGATAAGTGGGAGTAGTTTACTTCACTGTTATTTAGTTCCTGCCTTATATAAGTGGTACATTTTGAATTATTTTCTGCTTAAACTCTGAGCTTTGGCCTGCTAAGACCTACATTAAATCAAAACAACTGGACGTATAAGTGAATTTAAGTAAATGTTTATCTGCACTTTTTTCAAATAATAAAGCATTTACATTGATTTATTTGTGTTGCTTTGAATACTATCTAGCTGGAAGTTGTGCCTCTCTTTTTTCAGTTAGTGCTTGTTAGAATTCTTGAATAGCCAGTGATAAGTGGGGGTAGTGTACTTCATTGTTATTCGGTTCCTGCCTTATATAAGTTGAACATTTTGAATTATTTTCTGCGTAAACTCTGAGCTTTGCCCTGCTAAGACCTATATGAAATTAAATCAACTGGATGAATAAGTGAACTTAAGTAAATCTTTATCTGCACTTTTTTCAAATAATACAGCATTTAAATTGATTTATTTGTGTTGCTTCGAATACTATCTAACTGGAAGTTGTGGCTTTGTTTTTTCAGTTAGTGCTTGTTAGAATTCTTAAACAGCCATTGATAAGTGGGGGTAGTTTACTTCATTGTTATTCGGCTCCTGCCTTATATAACTGGTACATTTTGAATTTTTTTCTGCTTAAACTCTGAGCTTTGGCCTTCTAAGACCTACATGAAATCAAATCAACTGGAGGTTTAAGTGAATTTAAGTAAATCTTTATCTGCACTTTTTTCAAATAGTACAGCATTTAAATTGATTTATTTGTGCTGCTTTGAATACTATCTAGCTGGAAGTTGTGGCTCTGTTTTTTGTTAGTGCTTGTTAGAATTCTTTAATAGCCAGTGATAAGTGGGGTAGTTTACTTCATTGTTACTCGGTTCCTGCCTTATATAAGTGGTACATTCTGAATTATTTTCTGCTTAAACTCTGAGCTTTGGCCTGCTAAGACCTACATTAAATCAAATCAACTGGACATATAAGTGAACTTAAGTAAATCTTTATCTGCCCTTTTTTCAAATAATAAAGCATTTAAATTGATTTATTTGTGTTGCTTTGAATATTATCTAGCTGGAAGTTGTGCCTCTCTTTTTTCAGTTAGTGCTTGTTAGAATTCTTGAATAGCTAGTGATAAGTGGGGGTAGTTTACTTCATTGTTATTCGGTTCCTGCCTTATATAAGTGGTACATTTTGAATTATTTTCTGCTTAAACTCTGAGCTTTGCCCTGCTAAGGCCTACATGAAATTAAATCAACTGGATGTATAAGTGAACTTAGGTAAATCTTTATCTGCACTTTTTTCAAATAATACAGAATTTAAACTGATTTATTTGTGTTGCTTCGAATACTAACTGGAAGTTGTGGCTTTGTTTTTTTAATTAGTGCTTGTTAGAATTCTTGAATAGCAAGTGATAAGTGGGGGTAGTTTACTTCATTGTTATTCGGTTACTGCCTTATATAAGTCGTACATTTTGAATTATTTTCTGCTTAAACTCCGAGATTTGGCCTGCTAAGACCTACATGAAATCAAATCAACTGGACGTATATGTGAATTTAAATAAATCTTTATCTGCACTTTTTTAAAATAACACAGTATTTAAATTGATTTATTTGTGTTGCTTCGGATACTATCTAGCTGGAAGTTGTGGCTCTGTTTCTTCAGTTAGTGCTTCTTAGAATTCTTAAATAGCCAGTGATAAGTGGGGGTAGTTTACTTCATTGTTATTCAGTTCTTGCCTTATATAAGTGGGACAATTTGAATTATTTTCTCCTTAAACTCTGAGGTTTGGCCTGCTAAAACCTACATGAAATCAAATCAACTGGACGTATAAGTGAATTTAAGTAAATCTTTCTCTGCACTTTTTTCAAATAATACAGCATTTAAATTGATTTCTTTGTGTTGCTTCAAATACCGTCTAGCTGGAAGTTGTGGCTCTGTTTTTTCAGTTAGTGCTTGTTAGAATTCTTGAATAGCCATTGATATGTGGGGGTAGTTTACTTCATTGTTTTTTGGTTCCTGCCTTATATAAGTGGTACATTTTGAATTATTTTCGGCTTAAACTCTGAGCTTTGGCCTGCTAAGACCAACATGAAATCAACTCAACTGGACTTATAAGTGAATTTAAGTAAATCTTTATCTGCACTTTTTTCAAATAATACAGCATTTAAATTGATTTATTTGTATTGCTTTGAATACTATCTAGCTGGACGTTGTGGCTCAGTTTTTTCAGTTAGTGCTTGTTAGAATTCTTGAATAGCCAGTGATAAGTGGGGGTAGTTTACTTCATTATTATTCGGTTCCTGCCTTACATAAGTAGTACATTTTGAATTATTTTCTGCTTATACTCTGAGCTTTGGCCTGTTAAGACCTACATGAAATCAAATCAACTGGACATATAAGTGAACGTAAGTAAATTTTTATCTACACTTTTTACAAATAATACAGCATTTAAATTGATTTATTTGTGTTGCTTCAAATACTATCTAGCTGGAAGATGAGGCTCTGTTTTTTCAGTTAGTGCTTGTTAGAACTCTTGAATAGCCAGTGATAAGTGGGGGCAGTTTACTTCATTGCTATTCGGTTCCTGCCTTATATAAGTGGTACATTTTGAATTATTTTCTGCTTAAACTCTGAGCTTTGGCCTGCTAAGACCTACATGAAATCATGTCAACTGGACGTATAAGTGAATTTAAGTAAATCTTTATCTGCACTTTTTTCAAATAATAAGGCATTTGAATTGATGTATTTGTGTTGCTTCGAATACTATCTAGCTGGAAGTTGTGGCTCTGCTTTTTTTAGTTAGCGCTTGTTAGAATTCTTAAATAGCCAGTGATAAGTGGGGGTACTTTACTTCATTGTTATTCGGATCCTGCCTTATATAAGTGGTACATTTTGAATTGCTTTCTGCTTAAACTCTGAGCTTTGGCCTGCTAAGACCTACATGAAATCAAATCAACTGGACGTATACATGAATTTAAGTAAATCTTTATCTGCACTTTTTTCAAATAACACAGTATTTAAATTGATTTATTTGTGTTGCTTCGGATACTATCTAGCTGGAAGTTGTAGATTCATAGATTCATAGATTAGTACTAGGCTAACTGCCCTTGGGGGCCATTTCTAGCCTAGCCAATTACCCCATGTGAGAATCAAACCCTGAACCTTGTGTTTGTAAGGTAAACACCTTAACCATTATGCCAACATCCCACCCTTTATGCCAACATCCCAAACATCTGTTTTTTCAGTTAGTGCTTGTTAGAATTCGTGAATAACCAGTGATAAGTGGGGGTAGTTTACTTCATTGTTATTTGTTTCCTGCCTTATATAAGTAGTACATTTTGAATTATTTTCTGCTTAAACTCTTAGCTTTGGCTTGCTAAGTCCTACATGAAATCAAATCAACTGGACAGATAAGTGAACGTAAGTAAATCTTTATCTGCACTTTTTTCAAATAATACAGCATTTAAATTGATTTATTTGTGTTGCTTCAAATACTATCTAGCTGGAAGTTGTGGCTCTGTTTTTTTCAGTTAGTGCTTGTTAGAACTTTTGAATAGCCAGTGATAAGTGGGGGTAGTTTACTTCATTGTTATTCTGTTCCTGCCTTATATAAGTGGTACATTTTGAATTATTTTCTGCTTAAACTCTGAGCTTTGGCCTGCTAAGACCTACATTAAATCAAAACAACTGGACGTATAAGTGAATTTAAGTAAATGTTTATCTGCACTTTTTTCAAATAATAAAGCATTTACATTGATTTATTTGTGTTGCTTTGAATACTATCTAGCTGGAAGTTGTGCCTCTCTTTTTTCAGTTAGTGCTTGTTAGAATTCTTGAATAGCCAGTGATAAGTGGGGGTAGTGTACTTCATTGTTATTCGGTTCCTGCCTTATATAAGTGGTACATTTTGAATTATTTTCTGCTTAAACTCTGAGCTTTGCCCTGCTAAGACCTACATGAAATCAAATCAACTGGACGTATAAGTGAATTTAAGTAAATCTTTATCTGCACTTTTTCAAATAATACAGCATTTAAATCGATTTATTAGTGTTGATTCAAATACTATGTAGCTGGAAGCTGTGGCTCCGTTTTTTCAGTTAGTGCTTGTTAGAATTCATGAATAACCAGTGATAAGTGGGAGTAGTTTACTTCACTGTTTAGTTCCTGCCTTATATAAGTGGTACATTTTGAATTATTTTCTGCTTAAACTCTGAGCTTTGGCCTGCTAAGACCTACATTAAATCAAAACAACTGGACGTATAAGTGAATTTAAGTAAATGTTTATCTGCACTTTTTTCAAATAATAAAGCATTTACATTGATTTATTTGTGTTGCTTTGAATACTATCTAGCTGGAAGTTGTGCCTCTCTTTTTTCAGTTAGTGCTTGTTAGAATTCTTGAATAGCCAGTGATAAGTGAGGGTAGTTTACTTCATTGTTATTCGGTTCCTGCCTTATATAAGTGGTACATTTTGAATTATTTTCTGCTTAAACTCTGAGCTTTGGCCTGCTAAGACCTACATGAAATCAAATCAACTGGACATATAAGTGAATTTAAGTAAATCTTTATCTGCACTTTTTTCAAATAATACAGCATTTAAATTGATTTATTTGTGTTGCTTCGAATACTGTCTAGCTGGAAGTTGTGGCTCTGTTTTTTCAGTTAGTGCTTGTTAGAATTCTTGAATAGCCAGTGATAAGTGGGGGTAGTTTACTTCATTGTTATTCGGTTTCTGCCTTATACAAGTAGTACATTTTGAATTATTTTCTGCTTAAACTCAGAGCTTCGGCCTGCTAAGACCTACATGAAATCAAATCAACTGGACATATAAGTGAACGTAAGTAAATTTTTATCTACACTTTTTTCAAATAATACAACATTTAAATTTATTTGTGTTGCTTCAAATACTATCTAGCTGGAAGTTGTGGCTCTCTTTTTTCAGTTAGTGCTTGTTAGAACTCTTGAATACGCAGTGATAAGTGGGGGTAGTTTACTTCATTGCTATTTGGTTCCTGCCTTTTATAAGTGGTACATTTTGAATAATTTTCTGCTTAAACTCTGAGCTTTGGCCTGCTAAGACCTACATGCAGTCATGTCAACTGGACGTATAAGTGAATTTAAGTAAATCTTTATCTGCACTTTTTTCAAATAATACGGCAATTGAATTGATTTATTTGTGTTGCTTCGAATACTACCTAGCTGGAAGTTTTGGCTCTGCATTTTTCAGTTAGTGCTTGTTAGAATTCTTAAATAGCCAGTGATAAGTGGGGGTAGTTTACTTCATTGTTATTCGGTTCCAGCCTTATATAAGTGGTACATTTTGAATTGCTTTCTGCTTAAACTCTAAGCTTTGGCCTGCTAATACCTACATGAAATCAAATCAACTGGACGTATAAGTGAATTTAAGTAAATCTTTATCTGTACTGTTTTCAAATAATACAGCATTTAAATTGATGTATTTGTATTGCTTTGAATATTACCTAGCTGGAAGTTGTGGCTTTGTTTTTTCAATTACTGCTTGCTAGAATTCATGAATAGCCAGTGAAAAGTGGGGGTAGTTTACTTCATTGTTATTCGGTTCCTGCCTTATATACGTGGTACAGTTTGAATTATTTTCTGGTTGAACTCTGAGCTTTAGCCTGCTACGACCTACATGAAATCACATCAACTGGACGTATAAGTGAACTTAAGTAAATTTTTTTCCGCACTTTTTTCAAATAATACAGCATTTAAATTGATTTACTTGTATTGCTTTGAATACTATCTAGCTGGAAGTTTTGACTCTGTTTTTTTCAATTAGTGCTTGTTAAAATTCTTGAATAGCCAGTGAATAGTGGGGGTAGTTTACTTCATTGTTATTCGGTTCCTCTCTTATATAGGTGGTACATTTTGAATTATTTTCTGCTTAAACTCTGAGCTTTGGCCTGCTAAGACCCACATGAAATCAAATCAACTGGACGTATAAGTGAATTTAAGCAAATCTTTATCTGTACTTTTTTCAAATAATACAGCATTTAAATTGATTTATTTGTGTTGCTTCAAATACTATCTAGCTGGAAGTTGTGGCTCTGTTTTTTCAGTAAGTGCTTGTTAGAATTCTTGAATAGCCATTGATATGTGGGGGTAGTTTACTTCATTGTTTTTCAGTTCCTGCCTTATATAAGTGGTACATTTTGAATTATTTTCTGCTTAAACTCTGAGCTTTGGCCTGCTAAGACCTACATGAAATCATGTCAACTGGACGTATAAGTGAATTTAAGTAAATCTTTATCTGCACATTTTTCAAATAAGGCATTTGAATTGATGTATTTGTGTTGCTTAAAATATTATCTAGCTGGAAGTTGTGGCTCTGTTTTTTTCAGTTACTGCTTGCTAGAATTCTTGAATAGCCAGTGCTAATTGGGGGTAGTTTACTTCATTGTTATTCGGTTCCTGACTTATATAAGTGGTACAGTTTGAATTATTTTCGGCTTCAACTCTGAGCTTTAGCCTGCTAAGACCTACATGAAATCACATCAACTGGACGTATAAGTGAACTTAAGTAAATTTTTTCCGCACTTTTTTCAAATAATACAGCATTTAAATTGATTTTTTTGTGTTGCTTCGAATACTATCTAGCTGGAAGTTGTGGCTATATTTTTTCAGTTAGTGCTTGTTAGAATTCTTGAATAGCCATTGATAAGTGGGGGTAGTTTACTTCATTGTTATTCGGCTCCTGCCTTATATAACTGGTACATTTTGAATTATTTTCTGCTTAAACTCTGAGCTTTGGCCTGCTAAGACCTACATGAAATCAAATCAACTGGAGGTATAAGTGAATTTAAGTAAATCTTTATCTGCACTTTTTTCAAATAATACAGCATTTAAATTGATTTATTTGTGTTGCTTCTAATACTATCTAGCTGGAAGTTGTGGCTCTGTTTTTTGTTAGTGCTTGTTAGAATTCTTTAATAGCCAGTGATAAGTGGGGTAGTTTACTTCATTGTTACTCGGTTCCTGCCTTATATAAGTGGTACATTTTGAATTATTTTCTGCTTAAACTATGAGCTTTGGCCTGCTAAAACCTACATGAAATCAAATCAACTGGACATATAAGTGAACTTAAGTAAATCTTTATCTGCACTTTTTTCAAATAATAAAGCACTTACATTGATTTATTTGTGTTGCTTTGAATACTATCTAGCTGGAAGTTGTGCCTCTCTTTTTTCAGTTAGTGCTTGTTAGAATTCTTGAATAGCCAGTGATAAGTGGGGGTAGTGTACTTCATTGTTATTCGGTTCCTGCCTTATATAAGTTGTACACTTTGAATTATTTCCTGCGTAAACTCTGAGCTTTGCCCTGCTAAGACCTACATGAAAGTAAATCAACTGGATGTATAAGTGAACTTAAGTGAATCTTTATTTGCACTTTTTTCAAATAATACAACATTTAAATTGATTTATTTGTGTTGCTTCGAATACTATCTAACTGGAAGTTGTGGCTTTGTTTTGTCAGTTAGTGCTTATTAGAATTCTTGAATAGTCAGTGATAAGTGCGGGTAATTTACTTCATTGTTATTCAGTTCCTGCCTTATATAAGTGGTACATTTTGAATTATTTTCTGCTTAAACTCTGAGCTTTGGCCTGCTAAGACCTACATGAAATCAAATCAACTGGACGTATAAGTGAATTTAAGTAAATCTTTATCTCAAATAATACAGCATTTAAATCAATTTATTAGTGTTGATTCAAATACTATCTAGCTGGAAGCTGTGGCTCTGTTTTTTCAGTTAGTGCTTGTTAGAATTATTGAATAGCCAGTGATAAGTGGGGATAGTTTACTTCATTGTTATTCAGTTCCTGCCTTATATAAGTGGTACATTTTGAATTATTTTCTGCTTAAACTCTGAGATTTGGCCTGCTAAGACCTACATGAAATCAAATCAACTGGACGTATAAGTGAATTTAAGTAAATCTTTATCTGCACTTTTTTCAAATAATACAGCATTTAAATTGATTTATTTGTGTTGCTTCGAATACTGTCTAGCTGGAAGTTGTGGCTCTGTTTTTTCAGTTAGTGCTTGTTAGAATTCTTGAATAGCCAGTGATAAGTGGGGGTAGTTTACTTCATTGTTATTCGGTTTCTGCCTTATACAAGTAGTACATTTTGAATTATTTTCTGCTTAAACTCTGAGCTTCGGCCAGCTAAGACCTACATGAAATCAAATCAACTGGACATATAAGTGAACGTAAGCAAATTTTTATCTACACTTTTTTCAAATAATACAGCATTTAAATTTATTTGTGTTGCTTCAAATACTATCTAGCTGGAAGTTGTGTCTCTGTTTTTTCAGTTAGTGCTTGTTAGAATTCTTGAATACGCAGTGATAAGTGGGGGTAGTTCACTTCATTGCTATTTGGTTCCTGCCTTATATAAGTGGTACATTTTGAATAATTTTCTGCTTAAACTCTGAGCTTTGGCCTGCTAAGACCTACATGCAATCATGTCAACTGGACGTATAAGTGAATTTAAGTAAATCTTTATCTGTACTTTTTTCAAATAATACATTTGAATTGATTTATTTGTGTTGCTTCGAATACTATCTAGCTGGAAGTTTTGGCTCTGCATTTTTCAGTTAGTGCTTGTTAGAATTCTTAAATAGCCAGTGATAAGTGGGGGTAGTTTACTTCATTGTTATTCGGTTCCAGCCTTATATAAGTGGTACATTTTGAATTGCTTTCTGCTTAAACTCTGAGCTTTGGCCTGCTAAGACCTACATGAAATCAAATCAACTGGACGTATAAGTGAATTTAAGTAAATCTTTATCCGCACTTTTTTTCAAATAATACAGCATTTAAATTGATTTATTTGTGTTGCTTCGAATACTATCTAGCTGGAAGTTGTGGCTCTGTTTTTTCAGTTAGTGCTTGTTTTATTCTTGAATATCCAGTGATAAGTGGGGATAGTTAATTCATTATTATTCGGTTACTGCCTTATATATGTGGTACATTTTGAATTATTTTCTTCTTAAACTCTGAGCTTTGGCCTGCTAAGACCTACATGAAATCAAATCAACTGGACGTACAAGTGTATTTAAGTGAATCTTTGTCTGCACTTTTTTCAAATAACACAGCATTTAAATTGATTTATTTGTGTTGCTTCGAATACTATCTAGCTGGAAGTTGTGGCTCTGTTTTTTCAGTTAGTGCTTGTTAGAATTCTTGAATAGCCAGTGAAAAGTGGGGGTAGTTTACTTCATTGTTATTCAGTTAATGCCTTATATAAGTGGTACATTTTTAATTAATTTCTCCTTAAACTCTGAGCTTTGGCCTGCTAAGACCTACATGAAATCAAATCAACTGGATGTATAAGTGAATTTAAATAAATCTTTATCTGCACTTTTTTGCAAATTATACAGCATTTAAATTGATTTATTTGTGCTGCTTTGAATACTGCCTAGCTCGAAGTTGTCGCTCTGTTTTTTGTTAGTGCTTGTTAGAATTCTTTAATAGCCAGTGATAAGTGGGGTTAGTTTACTTCATTGTTATTCGGTTCTTGCCTTATATAAGTAGTACATTTTGAATTATTTTCTGCTTAAACTCTGAGCTTTGGCCTGCTAAGACCTACATTAAATCAAATCAACTGGATGTATAAGTGAACTTAAGTAAATTTTTATCTGCACTTTTTTCAAATAATACAGCATTTAAATTTATTTATTTGTGTTGTTTCGAATACTATCTAGCTGGAAGTTGTGGCTCTGTTTTTTCAGTTAGTGCTTGTTAGAACTCTTGAGTACGCAGTGATAAGTGGGGGTAGTTTACTTCATTGCTATTTGGTTCCTGCCTTTTATAAGTGGTACATTTTGAATAATTTTCTGCTTAAACTCTGAGCTTTGGCCTGCTAAGACCTACATGCAATCATGTCAACTGGACGTATAAGTGAATTTAAGTAAATCTTTATCTGCACTTTTTTCAAATAATACGGCATTTGAATTGATTTATTTGTGTTGCTTCGAATACTACCTAGCTGGAAGTTTTGGCTCTGCATTTTTCAGTTAGTGCTTGTTAGAATTCTTAAATAGCCAGTGATAAGTGGGGGTAGTTTACTTCATTGTTATTCGGTTCCAGCCGTATATAAGTGGTACATTTTGAATTGCTTTCTACTTAAACTCTGAGCTTTGGCCTGCTAAGACCTACATGAAATCAAATCAACTGGACGTATAAGTGAATTTAAGTAAATCTTTATCTGTACTTTTTTTCAAATAATACAGCATTTAAATTGATTTATTTGTGTTGCTTTGAATATTATCTAGCTGGTAGTTGTGGCTCTGTTTTTTTCAGTTACTGCTTGCTAGAATTCTTGAACAGCCAGTGATAAGTGGTGGTAGTTTACTTCTTTGTTATTCGGTTCCTGCCTTATGTAAGTAGTACATTTTGAATTATTTTCTGCTTAAACTCTGAGCTTTGGCCTGCTAAGACCTACATGAAATCAAGTCAACTGGACGTATAAGTTAACTTAAGTAAATCTTTATCCGCACTTTTTTTCAAATAATACAGCATTTAAATTGATGTATTTGTGTTGCTTCGAATACTATCTAGCTGGAAGTTGTGGCTCTGTTTTTTCAGTTAGTGCTTGTTTTATTCTTGAATACCCAGTGATAAGTGGGGATAGTTAATTCATTATTATTCGGTTACTGCCTTATATAAGTGGTACATTTTGAATTATTTTCTTCTTAAACTCTGAGCTTTTGCCTGCTAAGACCTACATGAAATCAAATCAACTGGATGTATAAGTGTATTTAAGTGAATCTTTGTCTGCACTTCTTTCAAATAACACAGCATTTAAATTGATTTGTGTTGCTTCGAATACTATCTAGCTGGAAGTTGTGGCTCTGTTTTTTCAGTTAGTGCTTGTTAGCTTGTTAGAATTCTTGAATAGCCAGTGAAAAGTGGGAGTAGTTTACTTCATTGTTATTCAGTTACTGCGTTATATAAGTGGTACATTTTGAATTATTTTCTCCTTAAACTCTAAGCTTTGGCCTGCTAAGACCTACATGAAATCAAATCAACTTGACGTATAAGTGAATTTAAGTAAATCTTTATCTGACTTTTTTCAAATAATACAGTATTTAAATTGATTTATTTGTGTTCTTCGAGTACCATCTAGGTGGAAATTGTGGCTCTGTTTTTTCATTTAGTGCTTGTTAGAATTCTTGAATACCCAGTGATAAGTGGGGGTAGTACTTCATTATTATTCGGTTCCTGCCTTTTATAAGTGGTACATTTTGAATTTTTTTCTGCTTAAACTCTGAGCTTTGCCTGCTAAGACTTACATGAAATCAAATCAATTGGAGGTATAAGTGAATTTAAGTGAATCTTTATCTGCACTTTCTTCAAATACTATAATTAAATTGATTTATTTGTGTTGCTTCGAATACTATCTAGCTGGAAGTTGTGGCTCTGGTTTTTCCCTTAGTGCTTGTTAGAATTTTTGAATAGCCAGTGATAAGTGTGGGTAGTTTACTTCTTTGTTATTTGGTTCCTGCCTTATATAAGTGGTACATTTTGAATTATTTTCTGCTTAAACTCTGAGCTTTGGCCTGCTAAGACCTACATGAAATCACATCAAATGGACGTATAAGTGAATTTAAGTAAATCTTTATCGGCACTTTTTTCAAATAATACATTTAAATTGATTTATTTGTGTTGCTTCGAATTCTATCTAGCTGGAAGTTTGGCTCTGTTTTTCCAGTTAGTGCTTGTTAGAATTCTTGATCAGCCTCATTGTTATTTGGTTCCTGCCTTATATAAGTGCTACATTTTGAACTATTTTCTGCTTAAACTCTGAGCTTTGGCCTGCTTAGACCTACATGAAATCAAATCAACTGTATATATAAGTGAATTTAAGTAAATCTTCAGCTGCACTTTTTTCAAATAATATAGCATTTAAATTGATTTATTTGTGTTGCTTCGAATATTATTTAGCTGGAAGTAGTGGCTCTGTTTTTTCAGTTAGCTCCCCACCAACCCTCCCTGCTTTTGTTTTGGTGTCAATCTTGTTGGCTTTGAAACTGCCCGCCCCTCTTCGAAATTTGCATTTGGATACTCCTCCTGGGCCCATCTCATTTGCTCACTCAAAAAAAAAAAAAACTTGCTCTTTTTTCATCTGCTTTTACTGTATTTGTGTTTCTTCCTACTTTATTTTGCTTTTGCATCATCTTAAATGTACTCAGTTGTATTTAGTACTGCTTGTTGTAGCTATCATGCTAAGCGTTTTGGTTTAAGCACTTGGGCTTCAGACCAGTTGTTTTACTTTAAGAAGGTTTGTGGTCTGCACTGTTGTGGCAGGACAGGTAGCTTACATCCTTCTAAGTTGGGAACTGCTGATTGAGGGCTCAGTGTCTGTTATTCTAAAAGTGTATTAGTTCTGGTTTAAGCACTTGGGCTTCAGGCCATTTATTTTACATTAAGAAGGTTCGTGGTCTACACTCTTGAAGGAGGAGAGGCTGGACTTTTCCCCTTCTGAGCTGGGAATTTCTGGTTAAAGGCTTATAGTGCCTGCATATTTGAACTGTTTCTTATTGAAATTGGTACGCCTTGTTTGCTGTAGCATAGACTAGATCCAGGCCTGCTGAGTGTAGCTTTGTTTGTATAACTTTAGCAATAATCCAGGCCTTCTTTTTTGGAGAAGGTTCCCCTGTACCCCAGTGGCAGGAGTGTGCAGTTAGAACTTGTCTGATTGAAGACTACAGGAACAGGGCTCAGTTTTGAGATTTTTTTACTGGTTAATTGGGTAATTTGTTTATAAACCTTTTCTGATTGTTTGTAGTCATCTAAAGCTGTTTTAAGTGTATTTTTTACTGTTTGTAGTCATTTAAAGCTGTTTTAAGTGTATTTTTACTGTATTTGCCTTATCTTTTCAAAAAAAGAAATTTCTTGTTTCCCACCTTTCTAAGCTAGTATAGTCCAGTTTTCAGGCTAGTGCTGAATTCAGGGCTGTTACAATTTTCTGAGTTGCCCATACCTTACTTGGATAGAGGGAGGTTTCTCTGTTCACCTGTGAGAGAGGGAGCTTTGAGAAGCTATCTGTCCCTGGAGGAGTGGTTCCAGCCCAGAAAGTAGTCTGTGGGCCATTTTGGGCTAATTTCTATCTCTTTCATTTCCCTGCTGTAAAAAACACATTTGCACAGTTTTGCATGTCCAGGCAGCGCCTGTTAGCTTGGGCTAAATTTATCCCGGCTCCACCAAGTCTCCTCTTCAGTTTTTCCCTTGAAAGTAGTCTAACTCTCAACCTAAGCCCTTAAAAGCATTCTACAGTCCAGCACTTGCTCAGACCTAAAAGCAAGCACTAATATACCCTGAAACTTTACTCACCCCTCACCAACCAAGTGACTAAGCAGCTCACCCTACTATTCAGACATGACCAAAGGGCAATTTCAGGTATACTCTCCAGTCCAGCTGGTGAACCTGGGTATCCTGAGGCAATGTTACAACTGCCTCATGTACACAGACAACCCTCTCCTCCCATCACAAAACATTAACATATGTGAGAGATGCAATTATATAGCTAAATTGGAGGCTAAGCTCTCTCCACCCAAGACTGGAACAAGCAGTCATGCGGCGAAGGTTAACACCTGCACCACACATCCAGTCTCACATAGACATACTAAAACAGCACTGGCAAAAAATACACATAAATACACAAAATCATACTCAGAGGCTCTAAATAAAAACCTGCAAAAGCATCACAGACCTCCAAAGCAGACACCCAAAAAACCTGCACCTCCCATCACAAACTAGACAACACATAAAATACAAAATCAGTGTGCCGCACAATCACAGCCCTTAAGGCGAAATAACATACCTAACACACTAGTAATAGGCGACTCTATAGTCAGGCACACTGACGTCCCACTCACTAGGCTGGACAAGGAGAAGGTTACTGTTAGCTGCCTGTCGGGAGCCAGAATCCGCCACATAACACAAGCACTCATGTCACTCCAGAACAAGTACAAATATAACTCTGTCATTGTTCATGTTGGTGTGAATGACCTGAGACGTACCTCCCTGGACTACATGAAAAGAGACATGGAAAAGCTCTCTGATCATGTAGCCCAGATGAGTATGACCCTGACCCTGAGTAGCATCCTGCCTCACCAAGAATGATACCACAGTATAAAGAAAAAATGATCAATTTCAACAATTGGCTAAGCTTCTGGTGTCATTCAAAGGGGATCCAGGGTCTGTCAGCCTGGGACAACATGCTTGACAGGTCTCCTTGCTTTGCAAGAGATGGCTTGCACCTGTCACCCCTAGGCTTTTGAATACTGGCCAAGGCTCTTGCTGCCCCCATAGTGCCTTTTTTAGGCAAGGCTCAAAAGTCAAACCCACCTCCGTAAACAGCACAAATAAAAAAAGGAGGGTTATGCCACTCAATGCCAGGAGTTTAAATCTCAAAATGCATGCGCTCAAAGCACTCCTCAGTATGGACAACGTTGACATCTGTGCAGTAACTGAAACCTGATTCAAGGCTCCACAGAGCACCCAAGCACTACTGGGCTACAACTCATACCACACATTTCAGCCACAGAACATGGACTGAAACACAAAAGGAGGGGGTGTATCCACATTCAACACGGATACCTACACCTCCAGGTTAGTGGCACAGCATGATACCTCCGAGATCATCCATGTGCAACTAACATCAGGCAAATCTGCAATGCAAATTGTGGCCTGCTACAGATCACCCTCCATAGCCCAGGACCACAACTCCGCCTTTCTGGAGACACTGGAAAACATGAAGGTCCTCCTGAACACCCTGATATTGGGCAATTTCAATTACCCTACCATTAACTGGGAAAACTACTCAAGTACACACTCCCAGGTCCAGCACTTCCTGGAATTTATCAACTCAAATGCCCTGGATCAGCTGGTAAACCCCCCTACCAGAGGTGAAAACATATTGGACCTGGTCATCACCAACA
Organism: Protopterus annectens; assembly: GCF_019279795.1. NCBI lineage: Eukaryota > Metazoa > Chordata > Ceratodontiformes > Protopteridae > Protopterus > Protopterus annectens. The sequence goes on along the minus strand of NC_056746.1, from coordinate 1,450,939,974 downwards.
TGAGCGACAGGTGTTCCAAACCAGAGGTCAACCCATCACTGGTTAGATCAGACCATAAACTAAACACTCTGGATGTCCACACCCCATCACCACCCCCAACTAAGGAAACCACAGTAAAAAACTTTTCTAAAGCAAACTTCACCTTACTTAAGACAGAGGTGGTAAGTTTCACAGCTCCCACGCTAAAGGATAATGCTGCGCAAGATGCAGAAACCTTTACAAATGCACTCTATGAGCACCTACAAGGATACATGGATTGTGCCATCCCTAGCAAAACCAAGGGTCTATATTAGATTAGTGAACACTTAAACAAGCGAACGCTGATTGATCGACCTTATTTTAGTGAATGTTCAAACTACTGAAGCAACAGAAACCCAATTTTTTTCCTAGGGAAAGAATTCGGTTGTCCATTTCTGTTGCTTCAGTAATTTCAGTGCTGTGGTGGAAAGTTACGGGTCGGATTCAGGTAAGTATGCGTTTGTGTGGATGAGAGTGTTAGGGTGGGTTAGGTGAGTTAGGCTTAGGGCTCGGGTTAGGTATGTGTGCGATTGTGTGGATGTGAGGGTTAGGGTGGGTTTAGGAGAGTTAGGGTTAGGGAGCAGGTGAGGCGAGTGTGTGATAGTGACGGACGTTAGGGTTTGGGTTAAGGTAAGTGGATAGTTAGTGGTGTGTGCATAGTTTAGTGTAGGGTTAGGTGTCAGATTTTAGGTGTATGTGTGTGGATTTCTGTTTGTTTGGTGTGCTTGTGTTGTGTGTATGTGTTTTGGATCAGCGATTTTTTTCCCTAGGAAAAAAATCGCTGATCTGACAGTTCGAGATTGTAAGCTTTCGCTTACATAAGGTCAATCAATCAGCGTTCACTTTTTTAAGAATTCGCTGATCTAATATAGACCCCAAAATCAAGACTCACTTCCCTAAGAGAAGGAAACCAGTCTGGTGGACCCTTGCCATAAACAGGCTATACAATAGAAGGAGGAAACTAGTTCAGAAAAAAAGCAAATCCCAAGAAGGAAAGACATCCCTGATCAGTATCAGTAAGAAACTAAGGTCCCTCATAAAATCCTCCAAGGCTAACTTCGAAAGAAAAATAGCCAAGGATTCGAAAGATAACCACAAAGCCTTCTTTAGCTATGTCAAGAATCTAAGTGGCAACTCGCAGATATGCTCTGAGCTAGTGCAAAATAGCACAAAATATACTGAACCCACTGATATTGCCAACATCCTGGCAGATAGATTCAGTGCAAACTTCACCTCCCTCTCACCCCCAAAAGGGCCCACAACAATACTGGAAAAGTGTAGTGTCCCAGAAATCACAGACACACAGGTGAAAACAGCCCTTTCAAAAGACAAAAGCACAGTGTCAATGGGGCCAGATGGTGTCCCAGTCTGCATCTTGCACGAACTACAGAACAAACTAACCCCCACCTAAAGACACTGTTCAACCTCAGCCTCTCCACAGCCTACATGCCCATAGAATGGTGCACAGCAACAGTTATTCCACTCCACAAAGGAGGGGCCACAACTGACCCTGTTAACTATCGCCCCATAAGCCTGACTAGCCTGGTCTGCAAGGCTATGGAGTGCATCATCATCGACAAAGACATTGGGAACCTACAAACACTTGCCCCAAACCAGTTTGGCTATGTTAAGGGCAGAACATGCCTACTAAACCTGGTTGACTTCTTCGAGACAGTCACCAAGGCCATAGATGAGGGGAAGGTAGTTCACACAGCCTACCTTGACCTTGCCAAGGCTTTTGACACCATTCCTAAGTCGAGAATTATAGAAAAACTCACCAGCCTGAACATTTACCCTTACGTCATGAGATGGGTTGCCAACTGGCTTACAGACAGAACGGTAAGAATAGTGGGCTCCAGGTCAGACTCTAAACCAGTCACAAGTGGTGTCCCACAAGGCTCGATCCTGGGACCCCTACTGTTCGGCATATACTTCTCAGAAGTACAGGCAAACACAGGAGGACTATGGCTAACCAAGTTCGCCGATGACTGCAAACTGGGAGCCATAATTGACTCACCGGCTGACACAGACATTCTCCAAAAGGGTCTTACTGAGACAGACACCTGGTGTCAAAGTCATGGTCTCAAGCTAAATGCCAAAAAATGCATAGTCATCTCATTTGGGAAAAACAAAATACCCATGAATTACCACATAGGTGGCAGCCCCCTTAATACAGAAGAGGTAATAAGAGATCTGGGGACCCAGGTAGATAGTAATCTCTCCTTTGACAATCATATTGCCAAAGTAGTTAGGAAATCCTTCTATGTAGCCCATCTAATTACTAATGGGTTTGCATCTAGAAATAAAGAGGTTATAGTGCCCCTCTACTCATCACTCATCAGACCCATCATAGAGTACAATGCCCCGTTTGGGATGTACCTTGCAAGACACTTCCAACAGCTGGAAAGACCACAAAAGTACCTCACCGAGAGGATTACCCGTCTCAAACATACGTCCTATGCAGCCCCACTGGAAAAACCCCAGCTGTACTCAGTGGCATACCGCTTACTCAGAGGTGATCTCTGCCTGACTTACAAAGCTATGTCCAACTCAAAATTGATGGACATTCTCCACCTAAAGAAATCCAAGTCATTGCGAGCCACTCGCTCTAGTGAGCTAAACCTCACCACAACAATAAATAGAACATGCTGGAGGGATTGATTCCTCTCACAGAGACTCCCCATGCTTTGCACAAAATCCCTATCTACATTAGGCAGAACCTCTCACTAACACTCTTCAAGAGAAACCTTGACGAGTGGATGGGTAACAGAAAATACACCCTTGGGATCACTTCATTGGCTCTTCTTGACAGAGGCTCAGTTAATTAATCAATGGGGCGGCGAAAGCTGACACACTCTGGCTAGGCTTATAAATGCCCTCGAGCAGATAGCCTAGTACCTAACTATGAACAGATTACACTATCTTTTGCTAAAGCTTTGGCTCAGACTCTGGCTCTAATGCCACATCATCTGCATACAGCAACTTTGTTGATCTGTCCCCACCCACCTGTTTCCTAATGTAGTCTATCACCAATATGAACAGCAGTGAGCTAAGAGCTGAACACTGATGCACACCCACTCCCACTGGGAACCCCTGTGTGAGACCTATCACTGTTTGTACTTGAGTCATTGGGTCCTTGTACATAGCTTCTACTAATTCTACCAATGTTTCTAGGAATTTGAACCACCACAGGACTATCCAAACTAGCTTTCTTGGGACCTTATCATATGACTTCTCTAAGTCTAGAAATGCCCAGTTTGACTCTTCCTTCATTTCTAGCTTCTTCTCAAGAATCTGTCTCACTGCAAACATTGGATTGGCTGTGCTACATTCTGCTCTGACTTAGACATGCTCCATTCCCATAGCTAGGTTACTTTCTGGTACTCTGCATATTTAGTTGTTAGTCATCCTCTCCGGTCCCCCCCCCCGGAGCCATTTCTATCCTACCTCACTCAACATCTTGATCATATCTGCTGTGACCTCATCTGAGCCTGCTGCAGTCCTAACTTCATTTTTCTGAGTGCTGTTCCTACTTCTTCTAGGGTGAGGGCCTTCTCTTTTCTTCTTCTCACGGTAGACTGTGTCTGGGGCTAAATAGCTTTGGTGGGGTTTTTTTTGGTGTTTTTTTTTCTGTCATTCAGAAGCTGCTGGAAGAATACTTTCCATCTGCCTTTGATATCTTGTTAACTAGTGAGCAGGTTGTTGTTGACATCCTTTATGAAGGTATGATAAATAAATATTTAATAATAATAATAAAAATAATAAAAATGTAATAATAAAAACTTAATAAAGGATTTTTCGACTGGAAACAGACTGCCTGCCTGCCTTGCTTGGATTACTTTCGAATACTTAGTAATGCTGTACAATTATATATTTTTTATTATTATTATTTTTTGTTTTGTTTTTACTTAAGACGAGTTTAAGTTCGCTACTTCTACTATTATTGTCTGATCTGATTAATATACATTGATTAACTACAGATATATGGACTGAAAATCTTCCATACAGAGAAGTTTCTTACACTGTTTTGTTTTTGGACCCACTATACTTGTTTAGTGGGTTGTTTTGAGACTTTGGGAATACCACAGAGATTAGAGATTACTTGTTGTTTGTTGGTACTTTGGTTTCTGAGACCAAGGTTTTTGTTCCGTCAAAGGATCCCTGAATTGGTGTGGAATTCCAGCATTTTAAGACATGGATAATAACAGGCTAAAAGATTTACTAACTGTACCTATGTGGAATGATACAGAAGCAAATCAGATACAAATGGATACAGAAAATGAACAGGGAAGAATGGTCCCAGAAAATATGAATTCAGAGACTTTTTCTAAACTAGAAAAGCAACTGAAACATATACAGCGTCTCTACTGGGAACACATTTATTTACAACAAAGCATAGATAAGAAGAGACTACACCGGGGACTTAGATTAAACAAAAGACCAATGTGGAAAAGTATGGCTGATTCACTTTTTAAGGAATGGGAAGATATTTTAGAGGATGCCAGCTACAACCTTATTCATCTGCTAGTAAGGAACACCCTTAGTGTGCAGGAAGCTACAAAGGCTGACATCACATCTTTAAAAACAACATTGGAAAATGAGAACCACAATGACCTAGATGCAAAATTTGAGCTGCTTAAAGAAAGAGTGAAAGGATACGAGCAGTCCATTAAAGAAATAAAGATTAATAAAATGAAATGAGAGCAACTGGACAAAGATGAGCCTGGGAGACTTACTAGGAGGTACAATAATAACAACAACAACAACAACAACAGGAGAACCAACAACAGACAAGGTTTTAGTTATTACAGGGGATATAAGGGAAAGTATAATCGTGCCAGTAGACCTCAATGGGATTTTCCCAGGGGAGATCCTCGCACAAAACCAGACAGGGGCACAATACAGGACCACTAGGAGACTGCCCCTCCAACATCTCATTCCCCACAATCCCAATCCCCTCTGGCTATCAACACTCCGCAGAAGCCTTTGACATCACAGAAGGATCAGAACAGGAACATAAGCCACAATGGCAACCAGAGCTGACAGAGAGTTCTACAGGACAAATTACAAGACTACCAGGATAACAGGGACCACAGACAATCCAGCTACCAGGAGCAGCAGCGCCTTTACAGAGACCAGTTTCTTCAGGAAGACCAATATCGACAGCACAGACATCAACCACCATACCAAAGCCAGCACCAGTACCAGAACAAGAACAACCACCACCAGAGCTCCAGAGCTTGTCCCTCTTAGCAGGTTCCCCCATACCACAGCCACAGCGAGGAATACTACTACAACCCACCAAGATTCCAGACAGCAGGAGGAGGAATTCCAGAGGTCTCATACTCTATCCATGAACTCCCAGGGAGACAGGAGAACCAAACAGTGCACAGGGATGAGAGAAATACAATACCTGGGCAATCCTGACTGGAACCCCGACTACAACTTAGGTCCCAGGCTCAGACGGAGGAACCAGCCACAGTAACAGGTACAATAACAATAACAGGTGCCAAAATAACAGGTGCTCCACTTACCTGGAACCACTCTGTTAAAGCACTGACTGAAGAGAAAAAAAGTGTATTGTCCAAAGGACTTACTTTTGTACCAAGTTGCAGGAGTGAGGTTGCTCAGGTACTGATAGACCTTAAAATGTTTGTGAGGAAGTTCAACTTAAGGGTACAGTTTCATAGCAAAAGTAATGACATTGAAAATAAGCCTATTGATGAAAATATAAAAAGGCCTAGCAGCTATTGTCCACCACTACATCAAACACTAGCTGCTTTTGAAGTGAAATGTGAGATGGATATCAGGAAATTGCTTAAAAAACCTCCTAAGAAAAAACTTTATAACTTAACACAGGGAGAAAGAAAAGCATTGCTTGAGCTAGGCAATGATAAATCCAGGCGTGTAATGAAGGCAGACAAGGGAGGAGGTATACTTGTGACTGATACCACTAGCTACAACCAAAAGATAGAGAACATGCTGGAGGATAACAGATTTTATGAGTTATTTACCATGGATGACATAAAAAGAGCATATGATCTATGGAACACTAATCTCAGCACATTATGGGAAGAAAAACTTATCACTGAAAATCTTTATAATTATTTATGGAACCCATGCCCACATTTACCTTACTTTTTTTGGAATACCAAAGCCACACAAGAACAGAGAAAGCCCGCCTTATAGACCAGTGGTAGCAAGTGGAAGTTCCCCTACTGAAGCCACAGCCATTTACCTTGATTACTTGCTGAAACCTTTAGCAGAAAAGAATAAGTCATACATAAGAGATTCAATGGATTTTTTGAGGAAAATAAAAAAACATTACAATGGAAGCTGACAGTATTTTATTAACTATTGATGTGGAATCCTTGTACGCAGTGTTCCCTCATAATTACTGTATAACAGCAGCTATGGAGTCTTTTAAGAAATGTAATCAGGGTACACAGGCACAACTGCAAAAGTTAAGCAAGCTCATTAACCTTGTCCTGGACTTCAATTTCTTAACTTTCAATGGCAAACACTACAAACAAAAACTGGTATAGCAATGGGGGCTGCCATGGCTCCCAGCATAGCTAACATAGCCCTGGGCAAATGGGAGGAGGACTTTGTGTTAAACAACAGAATACATGCAGCATATCACATGCTATTTATGTTTTATTGATGACATCTTTACTGTGTGGAAAGATGACACCTTGCAGCTTGGAGATTTTATCAATTACCTCAATCAAACAACCCCCTTCTTGAAGTTTACCTCTTCCCATAGCTAACTTCAACCACTTTCTTTGATATGCAGATTTCCAAGGACACCAACAATAACATAATCACCACTGATCTATTCAGAAAACCAACAAGGGTTAACTTATTACTCCACAGCAAAAGTCTACATCCTACAAAAACCAAGTATAATGTAGTGAAGTCCCAAGGCTATAGATTAGCTAGAATTACCACAGAGATGGAACCATTTTTGAGAAACCTGAACAACTTAGAGAATGACTTTCTAGTGAGAGGCTATGAAAGTCAGATGTTAAAAAACATCCTGGAACCCATTATAAAACTGAAAAGGACTGATGCACCTTCACTCAACCTCCCCAGTAGAAGAATGTTAAGTAATTCCACAAAGAATAACAAATGCAAAACTAGCTGCAGCCTGACATACACTTTGGATTAAACTGGGACATTGTCACAGGAAACCCTTTTCTGATTAACATCTTAGGTGAAGCCCCATCATTTGTTTATAGGAAGGCCAGGAACATTAGAAGTTTTGTTGAATTTAAACTTAGACCATATGAGAAAAGCACTAAAAATGTGAAACTAATTGTACATTTTGTATATTTCTACAGCAAGGTGATAGTTTTTATTGCCCTTATTTAAAGAAAATCATTAAAACCAGTGCAGGGGGGTGATTGTAACACTACAAAAGTAATTTACAGGGCACAGTGCAATGAATGTGATGCATTCTATGTGGGCAAGACTATAAATAAACTCAAGCATAGGATTTCATGTCATCTGTCAGAAATCTGCTCTGGATGTAAATATAATGCACTAGCCAAACACCTTTCTCTTCATAAAATACACACAGGTTTTAAGTTCCAGATCCTGGATCGCATAGACATGGGTGATCTTGAAGGAGACATCCCGAATATTCTGGAGAAACATGAAATCATGTGACAATTAAAGCTGAACTCTTTTAGGAAGCTACTACTTTTCAATTAAAAGTGCACTGGAACTTAGAAAATTGCCATACTGTTTACATGACTAATTGTATTTTATTTTATTTTATTCTACCAGTTGGTTTTAAATACCATTTTAAATCAGTTGTAATTTAAGTGTATATTTTGTTTCCATCATCATACATACATTTTTTCTTATCTTTTACTTTTTTCCACTTTATTCAAAATGATGTGTAATAACAATACTAATTATACAAGTATATATATACTTTTATAGATAGTTTTTAGGGTTCTTGTACACAGACTTGAAGTCTAGAAGGATGAAAGTGATCTTTGTTAACAATAGGTTATGAAAACAGAAATTGATTTTTACATGCAAAATGTATATGTATATATTTATATATATTTTTTGATTACCAAATGAACTAAAGTTGATATATTTTCAGCCATGTAGTATATTGTATTGGATAAAATCACAGACTTAATAATCTACTTAATAATCTGGTTAAATAAGAGGTACCACATCATTATAAATTTTATTTAATTTTTTATTTAAAGTACATACATTTTTAAATTTCTAGTCTCCCACCAGTACACATTTGCTCTTCAGCAATTACATTATGCTTGCTGAGCACACTCAAGCAAATCTGCAGTCTGTGGCTACCACTCCACCCATACAATATAAGAAGGAATCAGTACTGCAAACTAAACAAGGATATACATTTTGAGCCTCAAGAGCAGGGTCAGTCCACCCAGGCATTCTACTTGTATGTTTTATGAGAGTGAAGCTATTACATTAGCAGTATTTTTTAGTAGTTCTCAGCTTGCTAATAAAACTGACTGTTGTAGCCTTGTGTCCTCCACCCCTGCTAGTACAGTAATCCTAATGTCCAATAGACAGTATACATTTAATTCACATCCCTGTGACTAAATTAAACATCAAGCAGCCCTCTTGGTGCTTTCTGCCTTAGTTTGTATCACTTGGAGGCCCACCTGTTTATTTGCATCTCTATACATTCTCCTTCATTGCTAATGTATCTCCCTACTCTAGTCTGTGCACAAACTGGTTACTAATCAGCAAGTCAATGTGAAGGCGCACTCCCAACCTTAATAAACGTTGCTGTCTCTTCTCTCCTTCACTTTGCAGGTAGTTTGAATTATTACTTACCCCCTCTGAGGCCTTCACTGATTTCCACTGATTGTCTCTGTGGTTTCTTTGCATTCCACCTGGTTTACACCGCTTGTGCTATTTCCCACTCCCAATACTAAGTCTATATTAGAATCCTGCTGAGCATGGAGCCATCTTTAAATTTCTAGTCTTCCACCAGGACACAAGTGCTCTTCAGCAATTACATTCTGCTGGCTGGTAAGTCATTAGACCTCATGAATTTGTTTAAAGTGTTCAGATTTGTAAAGTAATACTTAATTATTTCTCTTGTCTTGGTGGGCTCTGCCCCGCTCTGTTCACCCTCGCTAACGCTCGGGCTCTCTCTGCTCCCCTGCCCTTTCCCCTATTCACTCCTGCCCCCCACCTCTACATTTATAGTAATCACAGCCACACCCACAGCACACCATCACATCACCTCCACCAATGACAGCTCCTGAAGTCATATCACATTATACCACACAAAATACTCCCAATCACTCTCATTCCCACTAGGCATTTTATACATCACCCACACTACTTCCCCATCCACATATAGTGCAATCCTATAAATCCTATTCAGACCCCCCACCTAGAACCAACTTAAACTTTATAACCATGACTATCACACAACTAAATCTAGTCTGTCTTCTCATAATTCTTTACAACACCACAAGTTATCACTCTAACAATATCCCTAAACTTAGTAGCACAACACTACATTATTCTACTCGACACTCATTGCACCCATTATGGAGTATAACACCCCTTTTGGAATGCACCTCACAAGACATCTGCAGCAGCTGGAAAGGCCACAGAAGTACCACACAAAGAGGACTACTGGGCTCAAACAAATGCCCTACACTGACCACCTCAAAAAACTCCAGCTTTACTCCGTAGCATATCGCCTACTCCGAGGTGATCTCTGCCTAGCATATAAACCTATGTCAAACCCAGAGCTGTTGGACATGCTACACCTAAAGAAATCCCAATCCCTCTGAGCTACACGCTCTAGGGACCTAGACCTTGTCACCACATTAAACAGGACATGCTGGAGGGATAGATTCCTGTCCCAGAGACTTCCCATACTCTGGAACAGGCTACCCATCTATGTCAAGCAAAGTTCTTCATTAGCACTCTTCAAGAAAAATCTTGATGAGTGGATGGGAAATAGGAAATACACCCCAGGGATGACTTCTGTGTCTCTGCTCGACAGTGGCACAGGAAAATAACTTTCTTGGGTGGCGTAAGCCAGGGAACCTTGTTGGCTAGGCTTACATAGGTCCTTGGGCCGATAGCCTAGTACCTACCTATGAACCTATTATGCATTCTCATATACAGACACCACACATTATAATAATATCTGCCCACAATTATTCAAGAACTACATAACGGACCAATTCAGAACTAAACACATATGCTCTCATTCCTACTCCAAACAAAACACAATACTTTCTGACACTCCTCACCAAACTCTAAACATCTGTATAACCATTTTAACTCCAGGCTCACCATAAGTGGGGATATCCACCCCAAACTAGGCCCAAATCCATCCTGTCCAACACAAACTGCTCCAACACACGTCAGAACATAACAACCCCAATTTCTTCATCCCTGGGCAAAACAACAACAGCAGCAAAACCAACCATCTTTTAATGCTAAATATTAATATTAAAAGTATCAAAAATAAAATAGCTGAACTCTAGGCCACAATAGCACAATACTCCCCTGACATAGTTGCTTTAACAGAAACTTGGCTAAATAAAAACATAGCTAACTCAGAAGTTCTCCCTACCAGCTACAATATCATTAGACAAGACAGACCACTTCGTAAAGGGGGTGGAACTGCCTTACTGTACAAGTCCAACTTAACTGTCCGTCAATTACCAAACTCCTACCCCTCCCCCAATAATTGGGACATACTTATCTCACAACTTCAAGTTCACCCTAAAAAGGTCATCACCACAATTGTGATCTATATTCCACCTGGTAAAACACCTGCTAGTCTTGAAGACTTCTTATCCTGGTGTTCTTCCACATACTCACAAGAAACCCTTATTCTGGGGGACTTCAACCTAGATTGGTTCACCTGTATAACAGAACCACCAAGTAATCTAATAAATCTCCATGGCTACCAGCAGCTAGTCCAAATTCCAACTAGATGTGATAAAAAATCTAAAAGGGAATTCATCCTTGACTGGGTCCTAACTAACAACCCCACATTGTACCCTCATACAGGCAGTCGCCCAGACATTTTAAGTGACCACAACATAATATACTTTATATGTAGTAGAACAAGCATATGCAAAACCACTAACTATATATCCACTAGAAACAGAAAAAAATTCTCTCCTGAGGTCCTCAACACTTTACTCTGTAACTGTGACTGGACCCCCCTAAAAACCCTCCCACTTGACCAGGCTGTAGCATATTTCAACAAAACATTTCTACAACACATAGACACTGTCGCTCCATTGCGCAAAATCAAGGTTAGAACCTCTACAAACCCCTGGCTCAGTAAAGAAACCAAACAAATCCTCAAGTCCAGAGACACAGCCTCACTTTACTATCAAAAAAGCAAAGAAACACAAAGCCTAACTAAGTACCAAGAACTGCGCAACCAAGCATAAAATACATTAGGCTGGACAAAAAATCCTACTACACTACATTACAAACTAAATACCAACACAACCCCCCAAAATTTTGCAAAAATGTAAACCAGCTACTAAATTCCACCCAAAAGGCTACCCCAAAACCAACCACCCCTGACACTAATGTTCCCATCGAAACACAATTTAACTCCCACTTTGTGAACTCAATTCTATCCTTAGTATCACAGGACAGTTCCTTCCTCACTATCCCCCCCAACACAAATAACACTAATACAAGCTTTATCCTCAAAACAGTTTCCACCACTTCAATCAAAAGCATGCTCTCCAAACTAAAATCCTCATCAACAGCAGCCGACCTACTCCCCAGCTATTTCTTGAAACTCACAGCAGATGCTATTGCTATCCCAGTCTCCACTCTTATAAACAGATCAATTGTTGAAAACTATGTGCCCAAACTCTGGAAAATATCCTATGTTACACCCATACATAAAGGCGGGACCTCCACTGAACTTAATAACTACAGACCCATTGCTTTACTCTCCCCCCTGGCCAAAATCCTAGAAAAATGCATCCATACCCAGATGCTAAACTATCTCCTAGACAGCAACATCCTGTCACCTACTCAGCATGGTTTCAGACCTGCCCATATTACCACTACAGCCCTCCTGTGCTTCACAGACTCAGTAAACCATCTCAAAAATGAAGGCCTACAGGTGTCGACTCTTTTTTTGGATATGTCCAAAGTATCTGACACAGTCTCACCCCAAATCCTGCTAAACAAACTAAACCAATATCACCTATCAAATTCCACCCTTACCTGGTTCCAAAGCTGCTTAACTGACAGGTACCAAGCTGAGAAATGGGAAAATTCTCTCTCTCCTCAGCTGCCCATAACTATTGGAGTCCCACAGGGTTCTATCTCAGGACCACTGCTATTCACAGTCTTCACAAATGACCTCCATACCTCCACACAGCATGCATCTATCATTCAGTATGCAGATGACACTACCTTAATCTGTGCTGCACAAAACATTCCCACCCTCCTGCAAACAACTCAACTAGCATTCTCTGACGTTGAAAACTACCTTACCAAAGCCCAACTTATCCTCAATCCAAAGAAAACTCAGCTTATGATTAAAACCAGTTCTAACAAAAACACTAACAGTCAATTCACTATCTACTCCACAAATGCTACTCCAATCGCTCCAGTGGCACAGGCTAAGCTATTGGGAATAGCCATAGACTCCCACCTAAAATTTGATAGTCACCTCAACTTAACTATTAAAATTACATGCCAAACTGGGTTCACTCTACTGTATCAAACCATTTCTTACCAACAACACAAGATCAGCCATTGCTCACTCCCAACTTCTTTCCACCCTACTCTATGCATCTCCCATTCTAACTAATCTCAACAAAACTGAACTAAGCAAAATGGAAGCCTGCGATAACAGAATTGCCCGCTTTGCTGCAAATTGCTCATATAGAACTCATCACTGTACTGCTTTGAGACAGCTCTACTGGCTTGAACTGCTGAACCTCCTAACCTACAATCAGCTCTGCCTCTGTCATTCTATCTATTTACTACTTATTACTCGAATAAGTGTCCTGCCCCCAAAAACCTAGTACAATATCACTCAGCCAAAAGGCCTCTTAGATCATCAAGCAAACTACTACTAGAAGTCACCAACAGCTACAATAGCTTTGGAGATGCGCTATATAGTAGTTCAGTGGCTAAAAAATGGAACTCAGTCCCTATTAGCATTCAAAACACATAATCCAAAACCTCCTTTAAAGACCTCATCAGGCAACATCTCAAGCAAAGTTGGTAGTGCCATGATTGCTCCCCAGGCTAGTGAAAGCGGATAACGTATACATACTAAATCTAGAGTACTTGATAATAGTTTTCAATTTTATTCACAAACACTGGCTAATCTACAATGTATGTACTGTACCTGTGTACTATGTATGTATTCTACCTATGTTCCAAATTTCAGCTGTACACCACAAATCTATTAATTACCTTTATTTTTAAAATTAATATTTTTTTGTTTGTTCTCTCCACTGTAACTGTTGATGTGCCGCATACCACTGTAAAAACATGTCTCTTGTAATTTGTGTGTATACTGATCATGTCTAAATAACTAAATGTGTCTGTAATTTTTCTTTGTGAAGCTTTTCTCCCCGGGCCTCTGATGAAAAAGGGCCTTTTCGGCTCAGTTAGACACCCCTGGTTAACAAATGCAAAATAAAATAAAACAAGGGTTATAATATTATTATGACAGCTACTAAGTAGGGCAGGACCAGCTCGAATGTCACACTGATAGGGGAAGGGATGTGAATTTAACATGTGTACCAATAACACTTTGTTTTACAACACAATAAACCACTCCCATGCCTGATAAAAAGTATATATATATTTACAAAGCTTGTGAGGAAATTATTACTCTATTTTCGTTTTACTTGGATCGCTTGTCCGTGTACTTAATAAAGGATTTTCGACTGGAAACAGACTGCCTGCCTTGCTTGGATTACTTTCGAATATTTTGTAATGCTGTACAATTATATATTTTTTTTATTATTATTTTTTGTTTTGTTTTGTTTTGACTTCACAAGTTTAAGTTTGCTACTTCTACTACTATTGTCTGATCTGATTAATATACAGTGATTAACTAGAGATATATGGACTGAAAATCTTCCACACAGAGAAGTTTCTTACACGGTTTTGCTTTTGGACCCACTACCCTTGTTTAGTGGGTTGGTTTGAGACTTCGGGGATACCACGGAGATTACTTGTTCTTTATGAAGGGTGCCTGACTCTCTTCTTTAATGTTCTGTCATTGCCGTGCAACCTGATAGTTTCTTTGTACCATCCACTGAGTCACTTTTCAGAAGATGGTAGAGTGCCTTTGATGTCTTGTTGCTTGCTATTGCAACTCCTCTCTTAGCTTCTTTGTTAGCCAACCAATATTCATTTCTAGCCTGGTCCATTTTTTCCATCTCCCATTTATTCCTCCACTCCTTCTGTCTTTTGATGGCTTTCAGGACCTTTGCATTCCACCACTAGTGTTCCTAATGTACCTTATTTCCACATCTGGCTTGGCCAAATATCTGTTCTATAGTCCTCACACATGCCGTCTTCAGGCACTCCTACTCTTCGTCAATTCCACCTGTTTCCCCTTCTTTTTGAGGTTCTAGAGCCCTGAGTATTTCCTTGAACTGTTATGCTTTCTCTCCAGTCATCTTCTAGGTCTTCAGCCTGGTCTCTATTGACCTTAGAGCCTTCTCTCACCACTGCTTGCAGCTGACTGTCGCAACCATTGGTTTATGTTGGTGAGGGTGAATGTTTCACTGGGGATGACTTTGCAATTGCTGATTCTACCCAAGTGCCCTTTACTTACTAGGAAGAAGTATACCTGAGTTGCATATTGGCCATATATAATTTTTCTTGCAAAACCATGTGTTGGCTATTATCAAGCCATTTGCAAGCAGAAGTCTAGAATGGCCTCTCCATATAGGTTCATAGGTGGGTACTAGGAGATTGGCCCTAGGGCCTATATAAGCCTAGCCAAAAAATGTACCCCGGCTTTCGCCACCAAAGAAAATTATTTTCCTGTGCCCCTGTCGAGCAGAGCCACAGAAGTGATCCCTGGGGTGAATTTCCCATTTCCCATCCAATCATCAAGATTTTTCTTGAAGAGTGCTAATGAGGAGCTCTGTTTGACATAGATAGGTAGTCTGTTCTGGACGGAGTATGGGAAGTCTCTGGGACAGGAATCTATCCCTCCAGCATGCTCTTTATTCCTGTTGCCCCCCCCCCCCCATGTGGACCCAGGCAGTTCTCATATCCTGTTCTCTCTGTCCCAATATATGTATTCAGGTCACCCATTATCAACACCAATACATTTTGTCCTGTTTCTCCAAGTAGGTCCTGTAAGTGCCGTCTGAATGCACTCTTTTGCTTATCACAACTCTGCTGTGGGACATAGGCTGAGATTATGAATACTACCCTATTATCCTTACATTTGAGTCTGATTGACCTGAGTCTGTCGCTAATTCTGATGACATACCTCACTATCTTCTGAAGCTCCTCCATTACCACAACTGCCACACCATCTCTAGCTTCTCCTCCACTTGAGTAGTAGACTATAGATCCCAAGCCAAGTTGCTTTGCTGCACTGCCCTTTCATCTTGTCTCCTGGATACGGAGGCTGTCCAGCCTCTTCTTACCATCATGTTATCCACTTCCAAGCCCCATCTGTCATTTCGTCTATACAGAGTGTAGCAATTCTTAGTTCATGCTTGGCAGGTTGATTAGTTTTATGTCCAGCTTTCACTCTACAGAGCTATCTCAGGTAACCCAAACTGGAAAACAGGACACCAACTGGCCAGTAGCTTACTGACCCAGGGCTGCTGGACTTTATGGCAGGCACACACTGGACAATAGGGGTACATACACTCCTCCCACCAATAGCGTGGGTCCCTTGCATAGGTCAGAGTAGGTCGAGTTCTCACCCCACTCATCACTTGCAAATACGCATGCCCATTTGGAGACATTAGTCAACACCACCAGATCACCTAGAGCCATATTTTTACACTGTCAAGTTGCTAGCCCTGTAGCAATGTGAGGTCTGTGATCCAGGTTCTTGGCACAGCATAATATTGAATAAACTACACCTCCAGTATTTTACTCAAGTAGATGTTTAAATTCTGATGTGGGGGGGGGAGTGGTGGCACATGATGATGCATGCTCCAGGATTAAGAGATAGATGTTACTTTTTCACTTTTTAGTGTATTTTTCAGGTACCATATTTACTACATTGTGCATTCATTTACATGCTTTTAACCATATTTAAATATATTGGTACAAAATCTCAGCATGGCTGCCAAGTCCAATACTTCATATAGTGATCACAGTGCCATTCATCACATCTTACCTACCCTGACTGCCATGGGTCAAGCCATACTTAATGATGCAGGAATACTAAAATGGGTCATCAATAAATGTGATCCTCACTTGTAAATGATCTATGAATCTGTAGTGTGAAACAGGGAAAACTTTGCCAGCAAAAAGATACCACAGCTCAGCATCATTGCAGAAATCTGATTTCCTGCAAAGGGGGCAGTGAAAACATACATTTGTGTAAAATCTGAGCTAGTCACCATTCTTCAGCTGACACGCCTACCTGTCACTGAGACAATACACAGGGTAGCCACCAGGAAAAAATGACTCCCAGACACTTCATTATGAGATTTTTTGATTACAGTAATACAGAGATGATTCTGTAAAGGTGTAGAGAACTAGGGACTGCTATGGGACTAACTTGGTCAACAAAGAATAGATAGATAGATAGATAGATAGATAGATAGATAGATAGATAGACAGACAGATAGATAGATAGATAGATAGATATGTATGCTATTGCAGGAATTCCATTGTGAACTGCCTTGGATTATAGTGACTCCCTACTCTTAAAAACTAAAACTATGGTCTCATTCAATTAAACATCTTAGGAACTTGGAAGACACATGTGAGTAAGGATCCAGACTACAGTAGTGATTATCTAAAGTGGGCTAGGAAATCGTGTTTGATATGGTGGAAGAGGCACAAATGTTTCTAGATGCTCTTAGCTCCCACTAACTCATTACAGCAGAGGAATAAGAGGGAGGATCGACCTGCATCAACATCACCTTGTACATCTATCTCTGGTAAAAGGTACCACAATACCACTTTTAAACCAGACATACTCCATGTTCACTCCAGAATGAATAGTATACAGAACATGTTTCAAGCTACAATACCCACTACCAACTGTTTTAAGTCTTGTTGACCAAGAAGTTGGAAGAAGAAGGGATAATGCAACATACAGCATTGCAGATCTTCTGGTGACACACACAGACTAGCTTGAGTCAGCTCAGCATAGGACTGCAGCTGTTCTGAATGGCCATCAAACTATGTCATAGGGGTCATCCCACTTGCTCCCTTTAGTTAGGCATGTGCACTACTGTGCAAGCAAAGTGATGATTCCTTAAATATAATGGCACGCACATCTTGCCACTGATTCAGCATTTTAGTGTATGCATTAGGCTGATTATAGTGTGCTTTCTTTTATTTTTTTGCTAATTACCCACATGTTGTTGAATAAAATAATGTTAACTACTGTATCTCCCTTAGTTTAATTTCTGCAACCCATATGTTTTATTAAGTTGTATTGCCCTGCTTTACATTCATAGGTGTATACTAGGCTAACAACCACTACAGCCCTTACTGGCCTAGCTGTGTAACCCAAATATGACCCACAAATCTGAATTACATGGGGGGAATTACTGACTGCCTCTGTCCATCAGATATGTAGGCAGCAGGCTGGCGGTACATTTACGATTACCTATCCAATAGTCCAAGTTGCACTTAAATAGAGATAGGGAGGAACTCTGCTTCTCATAGATGGGGAGCCTGTTCCAGAAAATAGGAATTCTCTGAGAAACATATCTGTGTCTCCAACAAGTGCCATTTATTTCACAATCAAAATGTTTGGTCTTTTAATTTAGTGGTTCTGATGCTGTTTATTTTCAGGATGTGCAAAAGATTCATCAAAACAAGGGTCCAGGGATGCCTTGTATGCCAGCGAAACATCACCTCTCAGTAGTCTGTATGATACCTGGTAAAGAGACAGGGCTTTGAGGTGGTCAGACTAGGATATTGTGTTTACTCTCTGTATTCTTTGTGTAAGAAACTTGTGTGAGCATTCCTGTTGCTGCATGTATCTGGTCAGGTACATACTGAAGGGGACATTATACCCTATGATGGGTCTTTTAAGAGACAATTACAGTTGTATCATGACCACTCTGGTCCTAGATGCCATGTCCTTGCTTATAAGTTGAGCAACACAGGATTTTCTCAACACCTTAGACACGTTGTTTTAAAGGCAAGATTGCAGGGAATCCACTTTTAAGGGAGACATAGTTACCTGGGGTGGCCAACTTCCCAAAGGTACTATAATGCACTTGATACTGAGTTTTAATCCATGGCTCTAGTACCTGGTGTTTGTCTGTGTTAGACTTTTGTGGAGAAAACCCATCAAACAAAGGATAAAAGTCCACCTTGGTTCAGACAAATCACAAATGTAAGCAGCAAAAAAGCAATAAGGACCAAGACAGCAAAAAACATAAATTTAATTGTAAAGCATAAAAGATAAGCACTTTCGGACAATTCCTTCATCGGATCAAAGAATAAAGTATGTTTAACTGTTTCAAGTAACACTTGACCAATCACAAATTCAAAGCTGCACCACACCTCTTTCCTCTTTGTCAGAGCTCTTGCTTACAGCAAGTTAACCATTTCAGTGCCTGAGCTTG
Source organism: Protopterus annectens (assembly GCF_019279795.1). Taxonomy (NCBI): domain Eukaryota; kingdom Metazoa; phylum Chordata; order Ceratodontiformes; family Protopteridae; genus Protopterus; species Protopterus annectens. The sequence goes on along the minus strand of NC_056746.1, from coordinate 1,450,921,171 downwards.
CGTTCTCTCAAAATAGGTTTTATGGGCAACTTTTCTAAGTTTTTGTATAAAAGGAACAAAAATCTTAAGCAACTTTTACACAAAACAGCTACCAGCTTCAGTACAAAGTTGCCTACAAGTGAAAGGGTCAGGACTTATTGTTGCTGGTAATGCAAGGCTTGTAAAGAAATATCTAAAAACAACACTTTCACACACCCGATTACAGGGGTAAGATACCAACCTAAACTTTATGCTGATTGTTGCTCTTGCAATGTGATATATCATGCCAAATGTGGATCCTGTACTTCGTTTTATGTGGGTGAAATGAACAGAAAATTAAAAGACCACATACTGCAGCACCTAAGTGACATTAGACTTAGTAAAAATACCAGTGCTTTATATCAGCACACGTTAAATAAACCTGAGCATAACTTTACTTTCATGGTGCTACAGTTATGTGAACCAGATAAAAGAGGGGGTGATATACGCAATCGAACAGAAATGGCAGAAGCCCGTTGGATAGCAGATTTACAAGCTGATAACCCCCCAGGGTTGAATGGATATATTCCCATAAAACCCATTTTGAGAGACAGCAAGCTCAGGCACTGAAATGGTTAACTTCCTATAAGCAAGAGCTCTGACAAAGAGGAAAGAGGTGTGGTGCAGCTTTGAATCTGTGATTGGTCAAGTGTTACTTAAAACAGTTAAACACACTTTAAAGAATTGTCCGAAAGCACTTATCTTTTATGCTTTACAATTAAATTTATGGTTTTAGCTGTCTTGGTCCTTGTTGTTTTTTTGATGCTTACATTTGTGTTAGACCTTTCAGAAGTGTGTTCTTACCTTGGAGGGATTCAGTGACCATACGTCTCAACTTCTTAAGAGGCCAATGTGGAACACAGACCCTAATTATGTGTATGGTTGCCACCTCTCCATTTTTTTTCCGGACTATCCAGAAATCAAACTGATTCTCCGGTAGTCCAGAAAACACTGTACAAACTCCAGTATTCTGTTTCAAAAAAAGGAAACAGACTATCAGAGTTTGTAAATTGGCTGATTTACTATGCTTTTTTACAGAAAAGCATAGTAAATTGGCCGAAAGCAGGCATTAGGAATGGAAAAAGAGGGTGTTCCCCACCCAATGATGCCACAGTGAAATCTTGGAATGGGCGGAGTGTGGCCGGAATAAAGGGTGGGGCTGGGCATGGATAATGGTGATGGGAGGGGTGTGGCCTTACTCCAGTTTTGGCCACAACGAAAGGTGGCAACCTTAATGATGTGTGACAACTGGTCAAAATGCGGAACACCCTATTTTTGCACTGCACGAAACGTGCCATTATCATGGAGCATGGTAGAACATCTGTAAAATGGAGGAAACTCCAGTGGAGTGAACTTCACCACTACCTAACCTTTTCACAACTAGTGATAACTTATAACCTCATCTCCAATCTAGAAAGGTGCCCAATTCTAAGAAATATCCTCCAACACTACTTGGTAACATAATCTAACAATAGTGCTAAGTACTAGTAGCCTGTGACATGCTTGCTGTCTTCCATTTGCTCAAAAAAGCAAGGGCTTGAACTCCCACTAGCCCAGTCTCTAACTTTTATGTTTCCCTCCCAGCACTCATCCATATAAACAGTGTGCCCTACCGGAACCCTAAGCCTAACCCTAAAACTGCCACCCGAGTCCTCACTTCCTTACCCTAAAATTCTATTCCCCCTACCCAAGTCTAAAGTCCACGATCACTCCCTTTTACTCTCCAACTATAAACTCCACTCTTTCTCCCTAAACTTAAAAGTCCCATACTGCTCCCTAACTGTAAAATCTCTCTTCTCCAAGGCTGCCACACTTACCTTGCTTGAATTATAATAACAAGTTTGGGTACAACGTGTCAGCTGCTTATCCAAACTCATATTCAAGTTTGAGCATGAGTGACAGCCTGTATGAGCTAGAAGATAGTTCAGTCCCTGGCTTCAAGACAGTGGGTTTGAGTGCTTGGAACTGGAGAGTTTGTGGGACATGTTAGTGGATTGCTAAGGTAGAAAATGTTATTTTCCTTTAAAGGAAATGGTCCTGTACTAACCTGAGTTCAAATGATACAGAGCTCTATTCCTTCAAAAGATAGGTTCTTGGTGCCATGTCTCTCAATATGGTGTTAGAGTTTTGTACTTTTTACTCGGAGAAGACATTTTTTTAATGGACCTAAGAGTTCTTTTGGTGGTTTGCTATGATAGTAATGAGTTGAGGAGTAGACAGTTTTATAAAGTAATGTATGTACGAAGGAGCGATTAAGGATTTCCATTTTGTTATCCAAATGTGTGCATTGTAGCATGTTAAGAATGTTACAGGTATGAATGTTGTTAACAGATTGAGCTGCGAACTTGACTATTTTAACAGTATGCTGACTCTAGTTTTTGAATGAGTGTCCTAATTAGGTTCCAAGAGCAGTGCTGCCATTACAAAGTCTTTACATGAAAATGTATTAGCAAAAGTGACTCTTGTATGGAAACAAGTGGTTGCTAAGTCTGTAAACAGTGGCAAGATTTTTGTTGGTCTTTTATTGCGATGTCAACAAGGGTGGCAAAAGATAGCTTATTGTCGATATTGCTCTTTAACTTCAACGTCTATAATGTTAATTTAGAGAAGTCTTAGGAACTTGGAATTCTCCTTTTGCTAAAAATTACAAGCTTATTTTTTTTTATGTAAGCTTAGTTTCATACAGCCAGCTAAGAAAATGTTTAGTAGACTACTGGAATTGGGAAATCAGCATAGTTCTATTCTTGGCAGTGCATGTGATCATTCAGTCATCAGCATATTGCATTAATTTCAGGCTATATGTGTGGTGGTGCAAGTCATTTGGAAAGACGGTAAATAATAGACTGACTACTGAGCATTGTAATGGTCTAATTTATTTTATGAATTTATGTGAAAGATAAATTTGGCATACTACTTATCATGTTTTTCTTTGTAAGTAACTGTTAAAGCATTATAAAATATGTGTAATGCTCCCCATATGCCAAAGGTCCTGGATAAGAATATTGTGATCATAGCATCAGGGCTTTAAAAAGGCATCAAGGCTTTAAAAAAAAAACCCTAAAAAAAGTTTAACAATAATAAAACTGCTATCACATATATGCTAACATCCAACCTGCATAAACATGACTGACATACATGAACATAAAGTTCATAGTCCAAATACCAGCAAAAGTAATTCCTTTTTCCCAGGAAATAAGATACTGCTGCAGTTATTAGCTTTGGTTTGTATATCATGATGCTGACCGACAGTAATTGTGGTACACAAACCAATCAGAATCCATCTAGCGGAGCCACAGCTGCTCAATGTGGGACAGTGGAACAGTGGCTTCGCTCATCGTTAGATGCGGAGCATTCCACGTAATCCAGAGCACTTGGATGCTCAGTCAGTGACTGCTCCCAGTTTGCAATCATCTCTGAACTTGGTTAGTCACAGAAATAGATGCCAAAGAGGAGTAGGCCTAGCACAGAGCCATGAGGGATTCCACTGCTGACCAACCTCTCTGGAGATGGGCTCACCAGTTCTAACCTCCTGGGTTCAATCAGTGAGACAGCTAACTATTACAAAATAATTTATACCTAGTTTCAGAACTCTGTTGAGAATGCCTCAGTGGGGTATTATATCAAATGCTTTAGATAGATCTAGGTAGGCAGTATACACAATTTTCCTCCATCTATTGCCTTAGTGATCTTTCCAAAGAAGTCCATCAATTTTAGTAAGCATGACCTTCCTTTGACGAAGCCAAACTGGGATGGATCCAGTGTCTGGAGGTCTCCTATATCCTTGCTGATAATTTTCATGATAATTCTTTCCATGACTTTGCAAACAAGACTAGTCAAATCAATGGGTCTGTAGTTTGCAGGATCTGTTGAAGGTGACCCCTTATGAAGGGGGATGACTGTCACAGTCCTCCATTCATGTGGCACAAAGCCTGTTTCAAGACTATAGTTAAATGACTTCAGGGTCCTGACAAGTCATGTTTTACACTGTTCAGGTGGCATCCTGGGATGTTATCAGGCACTTTGCATACTGCACAAGGCTTCCAGCTCTCTGACACTCTGTATCTGTACTTCACAAGACTTCTAGCTCTCTGACGCTGTATCTATTTTGGTTGAAGTGTACTAGTGTGTGTTGATGTTTCCTGCATATATAAGCCAGGTCACATGGATAAGCTGTTTGTAAAAGTGCCTGGCATGACATCAGCATGTCAGTAACTGGGGACATTATGCTTGTCTTGGCATCTGTGCATGTTCCTTTGAGGATATATGGATTTCTTTTACTTGTTCAGACGTATTATTGATTATAGACCAGCAGTACACATTAAATGCACTGTGTTAATGTGTTAAAGTTTCTTTCTTAGTTATAATTTCATAGTTTTGTAAGATCTAAGTAGACCACCATGTGGCATCACAAACACACAAACGTAAAATACAAGTCCATTCAGTTTTATATTCTTCATCATTTGGCTTTAAAACTAAAGCTAACCAACGTTTATCTATGTCACTTTTGTCTGTGGACCTAACAAGAATTAACTAGTAATAGTAACAAGAATTACTTAGTAATAGTAACAGGAATTAACTAGTAATAGTAACAGGAATTAACTAGTAATAGTAACAGGAATTAACTAGTAATAGTAACAGGAATTACCTAGTAATAGTAACAGGAATTAACTAGTAATAGTAACAGGAATTACCTAGTAATAGTAACAAGAATTAACTAGTAATAGTAACAGGAATTACCTAGTATTGCGTTTATAGCTACCTTTGGTCACCTTCTGTTTTCTGTTATTGATAAACTTCTAATATTGAGAGTTTTAGTGCCTACCTCTTTTGTGGTTCCACTGAACATGGAAATAATAACTTGGAGGAATTTAAAGCATTCTGCTTCCTGCAGTTACTTAGATATATTTGTGAAAAATGTTGATTGCAATGATGATTGTTCACACTAGTGTGTTTTTTGATAAATGTAGATTGTGCTTTACTTTTATTTGGAATGATATTAGTATTAACTGTCTTTATCTGACAATTCACTAATGCACATAAATGTTAGTACTGTTGGGAACATCCACTTTTTCAACTGCAAAAATCATGTCTGTGAATATTCACAACATTTTTATTGTTCTGAAACAAAAAAGTGCCTGTTATTTTTAAGCTAATGAAATAGAACTGAAAACTACTAAACCCAACCATTTTTATAAAATATGAAGAAACGCCTAGCAATGATGAGACTACTGGGGGTGCGGCAGATCACTATGCTGCTACAAAAATAATTGAAACTGTAATATAGATGCAAGTTAATCAGGCACAGCTAGAATATTATTACCAGTTCCACTCATTCATCGACTTTGTGCCAGAATATAACCTTAGCATTTAAAATTACTTAACTATACAGCCAAACAGAACCAGCACTTTGGCATTAAGCCTTCCAAGGTTCAGAACACCCAACTCATTTAATACCGTATACAAATTAATCAATAAACTCATCATTTAAATGCATAATTTTCTCAATATAAAAGGCAAAGCATTTTAACAAAGAAATGCATGAATGAATAAACAAACAAATATTCATTATTATTATTATTATAAATGTTTTACCAGTAATTCAATATTAATGTTTTTCAGCTGCAAAGTCTCATAGGAAAAAATATATCAAGCTTCCTTTTCAAAAATTATTTATTTTTGGCAATACATGAACAAATCAATTATAAAATAAACAACTATTTACATGGGTAGACAACTGATCAATATGGCACAAAGTTATACATCAACAACAACTGATATTTCTGAAACATTTATGCTTCCCCTTTTACATATAATCCTTTGAGCAAATTGTGTTTAAGTAATTTTTGAGTTTATTGAGTTATTGATTAATTATTTAACTTATGTATGGTGTTTAATGAACTGTGTCTTTTGAACCTTTGAAAGCTTAATGCCGAGCCACTAGTTTTGTTTAAATAAAAAAAGTGATTTTAAGTGCCAAACCTTTTGTGTTTAAGATAGTTACATTATATTTTGTTGTTAAGTCAGTGAAAGAGTAGAATTGGTGATACTATTTAAGCAGTTAGTAACTTCCTTCTCATTTTACCCTTTTCCTTTGCCTACAAGGTTTGCAAGTGGATATGAACGCTTCTTTTACTTTGGGTGTACTGAAAATGTGTTGGGAGCAGATTGTGTTGACATATTCTTTGGATTTTATTATAATATGATAAACATCAAGTTGAGCCTTTAAACACTAAGATTGTTACCTTCATGGATGTGAAATATTCTTTTATACGGGCTAACTTGGAGCATTTAGAAAAGTCATTAAGTGATTTTTTTTTATATGTTTGCAGGAACATATGATAATGATCTTAGAAACACCAGAAGCTTAAGAGGGATAGCAGGGCCTTTGAACAGGGTTCCTGGTTCCATGGCAATATGGAAGTTCACATTTGGAATGTTTGAGGCTAAAAGATCCACAGAGAGAATCATTGAAGCATGGCAAGGTTAGCGAATGCCAGCAAGAGGTTCCATCTAGAAATGAAAATTACAATGCGACTGAATAAAATTCGTCTTTGAAATGGAATGTGCATGAAGGGCAGCAGCTTTTGGATAAAGAGGAGTTGGAAAATCGCGAGATCAAGAATAAAAGAAAAGTAGGACAGTGGAATTAGCAGCAATTTTTCAACAAGTAAAATAGGTAGCATTTTCATTTTGTAAATCAACATAAAGATAATGTATTTAAAGAACTACAGCTTTTGACTTATGGGAGGGTATTTGTTTCTCTAGAAATGGTGAAAGCATTAACTAAGGTTTTAAAATTTATCCCCACACAGAAAATGTCAATAGCTGAAGAATCATTGGATATTTTGTTCTTTATTCACAAATTTCATTTGAAATATTACTTTTTGTAGACTGCTATAAAGAGAGATGTTTTGCAAGTAATGCTTTTGACAATTTGGTTGCTAAAGCATAATTTAAATTTGTGCCATCATTTAATAATAAAATGGTAATGGTATTTCACAATATAAACCACATTTTTTTTATTCTGTCCCTAAGGTACATAAAATCAAGCTAATGCCCCTGGAAGACTTATAGTTTCACAAGCTTGGGGGGGTCATTAGAAAGAATAGACATAGTTCTGGATATATTACTACAGTTACATCACAGCATTAATAAGTCAGAGATCTTCTTCTTCTTTTGGCTTATCCCGGTTAGGAGTCGCCACAACAGAACTCCGGTCCGTCCGCTAATGTTTTGGTAGTGGATTTTTACATGCCGAGTTACCAGCCCTGACACACAACCTTCAACGAAGGCATGCCCATTCACGCATGCCTCCACACAGAAGACGCTCTAGCTGAGAATCGAATGGGACAACGTCTTGCTGTGAGGTGACAATAGTTTTGATAAATGTGGAAAAGCAACCTTTAAAGCAGGAAAACAGTTTGGGCAGGAATGTGATATAAAAGAACTTGAGCAAGAAAGAATGTATAAATATTTGGGAAATGATGAAGGATGAACAATAAAACACAAACAAATGCAAACAAAACTTAGTAAGGAATATTTCAGAAGATTTAAATTAATCCTGAAAACAGCATTGACATCTAGGAACAAAATCCAAGCTATAAACCAATTTGCTCTTCCTGTCCTAACTTACAGTTTTAGAGTGATTAACTGGCCCCAAAATGTGTTGGATAGATTAGACAGCAAATGCTCATCAAATGATTTATAAAAATTAGTGGATACCAAGATTATATATTCACCATTCTGAAGGAGGGATGGGCCTCCTTGAAATTGATTACATATATAGATCTACAATTGTGAGACTCCATACATATCTGCTGACCTCAAAAGATCCAAATGTAGTGAAAGTTTTGAAACATGAAGAGAATATATCTTAAGATGACTTCTCTGCTTAATCTAGTAGAAGCATATCAGTGTAAAGCAGGAATGGAAATCAAACCAGAAGTAGATAAAAAAACAGGCAGCAACAGAATGTGCCAAAAAAACGAAAGAATATAACGTGAAGGACCAGATGAGAAGGCAAGACATGTGGAAAATGTATAAATATAGTTGCAAGTATAGAAAACTTCTGGAAGAACCTCATGTTGATCAGGAATGAATGCAGAAATGGTCAAGGAGAGGTGAACTCAAACCAAGAAATGAAAGGTTAACATTGGCGGCACAAGACAGTGGCCTACATACACGTTGGTTTACAAAGTCCATTGAACACTTGGGAGAAACAGACAAATGTAGGTTTTGCAAAACAGAATTGGAAACAGCTGCACACCTCTTTGCTGGTTGCGACATACTAATGGCACCAGGAATGTATACTGAAAGGCATAATAATGTGGCGAGACTGCTGCGCTGGGGATTGTGCAAACATTATGGTATTGAAGTGGCTGAAAAACAATGAAAATATAAGCCACAAAGCATCATAGAAAATGATGAAGTCTACATCTCATGAGATCATCCATTTCCAACAGTTCAAAAGATAGATGCTAGAAAACTGGATGTAGTGGTCCAAGAAAAGAAGACAAAAATAACACTGATCATTGAAATCACCAAACCCAGTGACTACAGTGTCCTGCGCACAGAGAGAAACAAAGTCATAAAATATCAGGATTTGCAAGCAGAAATGAGGGCAATGTGAAAGAAAGATGCCCAGATAGTTCCAATAGTAGTAGGAGCAATGGGTCTTATAAAAAAAGAGTCTACAATCATATTTAGATATGCTACCAATATATGTAACTCCATATGAATTACAGAAGGAGTCATTACTGGGCACATTGTGGGTGCTGCGAAGAGCACTTTTGGTTGACAACAAAAGTGAAACAATACTAATTTCATGAACTTTAATTGTACTTTGATTTAGGAATGGGGTATGTTCATGTCATGGTATTAGAAACCCCAGAGATTTGGAGAAATTATAAACAGAGAGAGTTCATGTTTTGTACAAGAAGTTAAGAAGGTTAAATGGAACAGACCCTTAGTCTGTAACTGTAGTTATAAATAGTCTGTACTCTTCAATAAGTCATAAGTTAGGTATTCTTACCTAAGGAAATGGTTTAGAATATATAGAATTCATTGAGTGCATATTAGATATTGTAAAGCCTTGTCTATATAATAATTGCTTTTATTTTAATGGAGTGGGGCTAGATTTGCTCCATCACATGATACTATTTTTATGGGAGGAATTGAAAGGGATTATGTTTTCCAATTAATATTTTTATACTAAAGTTATTTTATATAAGTGCTACAATACTGATTTATTTTTTATAATCAACATTTCCAAAAGGAATTTAAAAAATTCTTTAAACGGGTAAAAAGTAGTAGGCACAAACTTTGACTGAAATTTGAATTTCATTTTGAGTACATTCATTATTTAAAGAAGCAATGTAACAAGAATGTTTTGTTACATAAGATGGGCATGCACCCTCATCATATAACCAGGAATGTGATAAAGGGACATGTGCATAGGGTCATGAGACTACATAATGATGATGAGACCCTTGAGTGAGCATTGTTTGAATTGAAGAAGGATTTCCTGGACAGGGGCTACAATGAAAGAGAGTTAGATGCTTGTATTAGTGAACTGCAATCAGAAAGGCAGACTGCAGCCAGACTGTTGGCTGTCAGGGATGTAGACAAGTACAAGAGGGAGGTGTTAGACTGAGATTGACTTACTCGAGCAATGTTAATGTGTTAGACTGAGATTGACTTACTCGAGCAATGTTAATGTGTTAGACTGAGATTGACTTACTCGAGCAATGTTAATGTGTTAGACTGAGATTGACTTACTCGAGCAATGTTAATGTGTTAGACTGAGATTGACTTACTCGAGCAATGTTAATGTGTTAGACTGAGATTGACTTACTCGAGCAATGTTAATGTGTTAGACTGAGATTGACTTACTCGAGCAATGTTAATGTGTTAGACTGAGATTGACTTACTCGAGCAATGTTAATGTGTTAGACTGAGATTGACTTACTCGAGCAATGTTAATGTTATTTGTCACATTGTTAAGAAGAATTGGTCAATCTTATGTGCAGATGACAGACTGAGCCAAGAGATAAAAGAGGCACCACAATTTAGTTTTAGGAACAGTATGTTTTTGCAGAGGCAGCTCTGTAATAAAAACATGAGGGGTCAATATATACCAGCCTCACATCGTGAAGGGAAATTCTTTTGCAGGAGATGTAAAGCTTGTAAGTTCATTCATTCTGGATATACTTTTATACACCTCACAAAAGGTTTTGTAATAGAAACTATATTCTATGGTGATTGTACCACCAAGGACTTGGTTTATTTTGCCTTTTGCATATAGTGTTTTGTATTTTATGTGGGAAAGACAAAGGGGCTTTTTAAAGATAGGATTTTAGAACATGTGAACAATATTAAGAACAAGAAGTTGAACAATGCCTTAGCTCAACATATTTCTCATTTAGGTCACAGGCATAGTTTTACATTTTTACCTCTAGAAATTTTAGCATTGAATATTAAAGGTGGTGACTAAGAATTTTACAGAAAAGAGGGAACAGGAAGGGATTGTACATCTCAGTGCAGACAGATTCCCTGGTATTAATGAGTGTGTCATATTGAAAGCTCGACCACTCCCACACTGATGTTCATATATGTAGATACATATATGTGTGTGTGTGAATACATATATATATATATATATATATATATACACACATACATAATTTTAGTATTAGGTGATTATTAGTGATTAGGACTGATATTTTACATTCATATTCATATTTGTTTTTATGCATATATACATACAGTTGCATTCTTTAATGGTGGTATAACATTTTGAATGTGCTTTCCAATTGGCTGCTTTGTATTTTAAATAGACGGTTGTGATTGCTTAGTTTTGGGTCTGAAGAAGCAGTCTTATGACTGTGAAAATGGTTACAGTTTGCAGTTTTTATGTTGCTTTTTGTTTATTAAAATTGTTTTTGATCGTGACTTCAGCCGTGGGGTTCACCTATTTTTTCTTTTCATCAATGATGATGAATTTCTTTCCATTCAGTCTGAGACTGTGACACAGACACCATTCATTGGTCTATGTAGGACCATCCTGGAGTATACTGACATAATTTGGGAATTCAATAATTGCACCTAGTTTGCAGTCATCCACAAACTTGGTCAGCCATAACACCTTAGTTTTAGCTTTGGCCCAGCACAGATCCTTGTGGAACCCCACTGGTGGCAGGTCTGCTGGTTGATGTGGGGTCATTTAATCTGACAGTGTGTGTCTAGTCTGTGAGCCAGTTGATAACCCATCTTACAACAAAGGGGTTTACATTCAGTTTGCTAAGTTTATCAGTATTGCCTGAGTGTGGGATTGTGTAGAAAACGTATGCCAAGTCAAGCTATGCTGTGTGCACAGATTTGCTCTCGTCAATGGCCCTGGTCACATTTTCGAAGAGATCCACCAGATTTAACAGACAGGTCCTCAATGACTTTCCAGAAAACTACAGATTTTGTGAGAAACAGCCCCACAAATATAATGCAAAAATCTGGACATTGTGTGAAACTCTGGACAGTTGAGAGGTATGCCACCTGCACCTATCAGTGTGACAAAGAAAATATTCTGGATGATAAATTCTGCTCTTAATTCATCCCCTTGACTCCCCCCACCTGCTGAAATCACCTCCAACTTATTTTCCTCAGCTATCAGACAGGACCAGGGGCAGGCAGCACTCACTAAACCTAAGGATACTGCTTCCATGGGTCTTGACAACATACCTAGTTGCCTTCTAAACAGTCTAAAACATGACCTATCAGGATTACTTGAAGGCACACCAACTACAGCCTTGAAACACACTATATTTCAGTTGATGGAGGACTGCAACAGTCATTCCTCTCCACAATCAACTGACCTGGGAACTACAAACTCATTCATCTAACAAGCATAATATGTGAAGCCATGGAATAAGTTATCATGGAAATGATAAACAGGAATATTGGCAACCTACAGACACTGGACCCATTCTGATTCAGCTTTGTTAAGGGAACGTGCCTACTTAACCTGCTAGGCTTCTTTGAGAGGGTCAACAAGGCAATGGATGAGGCTAAAACAGTGCATACTGCATATCTTGACCTGGCTAAGGCATCTGATACAATACCCACTCAGACATTGTTGACAAGCTCTCTAAGCTAAGCATAAATCCTTTCATAACTCACTAGATTGCAGCTGGCTCACAGAATGGACCCAAGACATCAGGATCAGTGAGACAACCTCCACCAAGAGGCTAGTCACCAGTGGAGTACCCCAGGTCTCCATGCTGAGCCCTCTCCTGTTTAACATCTACTTCTTGGAAGTCAAGCATAATGTTATGTTAATGTTTAAGGGCTCTGTTTCACCAGCTTCACAGGTGAATGGAAATTGGGATCTATTGTAGATTCCCCCATAGGATCATAGGAGGTTACTAGGCTAATGGCCCTGAGACCCTTACAAGCCTAGCCAAGAGTTTATCCCCAAAAAAGAAACTTCAGTCAGCACCTGTCACCCCTGTCAATGAGGGACACAGGTGGAACCCCTGGGACAAATTTGTGGTTTCCCTTCAACTCATCAACGTTTTGCTTGAAAAGGGTCAGTGAGGCACTCTGTTTGATGTGTATGGGTAGTCTATTCCAGAAACAGGGCAGCCTCTGGGAAACAAATCTGTCTCTCCAGCAGGTTTTGTTGATGTCACATATTAGATTTAGGCCTTTAGAGTGGGTAATGTGTGAGGAGTTAGATTTCTGATTATGGAGCATCTGTAGCAGGGCAGGGTCTGAGACTGCCTTGTAGGTGAGACACAGATCACATCTGAGCATTCTGTATGATACTGAGTACAGTGATAATGATTTGAGGACAGGTGTTGGAGGCCATGGATTCTCTTTGTGATGTATTTCTGTGGCCTTTTCAGTTGGTGCAGGTGTTTGGAGAGGTACATACCAAACAGGGCGTTATACACAATTATTGCCCTAATGACGGAGAAGTACAGAGAGGTAATAACATCATTTTTTTTCTGGGTGCAATTCCTTTACTTATGATATGAACCAAGTAAAAGGCTTTTCTGCCCACTGCTGCTACATGATGATCAAATGTGATATTGTTGTCAACCTCTGTACCCGGGTCTCTCACCACAGGTTATGTGCTTAGGGGGTTGCCATTGATGTGGTAATCAGTAGGGGCCATGTTTTTTCCAAATGTTATAATACATTTTTTTTGTATTTAACATAAGGCCATGCCTTTGGCACCAGTCATTTGTTGCTGGGAGACCCTCTTGCAGTATGCTAACAGCATTTGGGGAGTCAATAACAGCAGAAAACTTATAGTTATCCACAAACTTGGTCAGCCACAGGCCTTTTGTCTTTGCATGGACCTCTGAGAAGTAGCTGCCAAACAGTACGGGCCCCAGGACAGATCCCTGGGAAACACCACTAGTGACAGGTCTGCTATCGGAGGTGGAGGCTCCTATTTTGACCTTGTGGGTCCTATTAGTGAGACAGTTGGCAACCCACCTAATGAGACAGGGATTTACACCAAGTTGAGTCAGCTTTTAGATGATGCCCGAGTGGGGGGTTGTGTCAAAGGCTTTGGCCAAGTCAAGGTAAGCTGTATGTACTGATTTTCCTTCATCTAGGGCCTTTGTAACAGTCTCAAGGAAGTCAACCAGGTTCAACAGGCAAGATATGCCTTTGACAAATCTGAACTGGGTGGGGTTAAATGCTTGGAGATTGCCTATATCCTTGTTTATGAGATCCATAATAATAAGCTCCATGGCTTTACAGATCACACTTGTCAAGCTAATGGGGCAATACTTTCCAGGGTCAGTAGTGGCATCACCTTTGTGGAAGGGGGTGAAAATGGCAGCTCTCCACTCTGTTGGAATGAAGCCTGTTCTTAGGCTGTGGTTGTATAGGGTGCTCAATGGCGAAGCTAGTTCTTGGTGGAGATGGTGTGTAATACAGCCTGGGATACTATCAGGTTCCATGGAAGCTGTGTTCTTTGCCCTGGATAGGGCCTGTAACACTTGATCTACAGAGATGGAAGGTGTGGGACAAGTATCGGGGAAGCTGAATGGGCCTTTGGTGGGGACAACGGGGTGAAGTTTGTGCTGAACCAATCTGCTAGCAAGTTGACTAAGTCAACAGGATCAGTGTAAGCAGTACCATTAAGTACTAATTCAGAATAAACCTGGGGTTTGCCATGGAGATTTCTGACGTAACTGAAGAAGGCTTTGAGGTGTCCCTTTGTTTCGGAGGCTAGTTTTGATTCATAATTGGCTTTGGAGGGTTTCACTAGTGATCTAATTTGCTTGTTGAGGCCAAGGAGTGAGTTTTTCCAATTTGGAATATGTTCTTTTTTACCCTTGGACAACAGTTTCTTCCTTTTGTTGTAAAGCCTGCTGATAGAGGATGTATAGCAGACAGTTTTGTGTTTCCTTGAGGAACAGGTTTTAGTTCTGTTGGGTATGACTGAGTCCATGCAGTTGTACAGGTGCTTGTATACTGCATTGGCATACTGTTCAGCATACTTGTCTGCAACCTCTGAGGGAGGCGGTGGTGTGAAGCTACTGATACGCTCCCTTAGGAGGTTGTAGTCAGCTTTTGGGAAGTTTTTAGCCAACTTACAGCTGGGCTGGGGGTGGGTGGGATAGAAACTTCGAATGAGACAGACCGATGATCTGATCTCACCAGGGAAGAACTTACTATGGGAGTGGTGCAGCGGTCACCCATGCTGGTGAAAACCAAGTCCAGAATGTTATCTCTCCTTGTGGGGGTAAGACGAGCTGTTCTAGTGCATTAGAATTGATGATGTCAAGGAATAGCTGGGTGACTGCATTAGTGCAGGAATAGTTCACCCAGTCTATGGTGGGGTAGTTGAAGTCACCAAGGATCAGGGTGTTAGGGGGTACCTTGATTGAGTCAAGTAGGTCCAGGTAGTAGGAGTGAGTGTCCTGAGTCATGGAGGGGGTCTATAGCTGGCTATAACTTGGATGAGTGTCTTGTCAACTGTCAGTTGCACCTGGAGTAGTTCTAGTGCATCATGCTGGCAATCCAGTCTGGAGGTGTGCTTGTCTTTAATGAAGATAGAGACTCCACCACCCTTAGTCATCCTGACTTCATTTTGGGATCGGAATGTGTAGAATGAGGTATAGCCTGTTAAAGGCAGGGGTGCTCTCCAAAGCCTTGAACCAAGTTTCTGTGACTGCAGAGATGTCGACATCTTCCAGTGCAAGGAGAGCCTCCAATGAGTGCATTTTCAGGTTAAGGCTCCTAGCATTAAGCAGCATGACCTTCAATTTGATTTTTGACAGATCTTTTATGTTGGAAAATTTGTTTTTGGGACATTGTCTATAAAAGGTACAATGGGGATGCAAGAGCCTTGGCCAGGATCTGGAATACTGGTGGTGACAGTTGGGGGCCATCTATGGCAAAGCACCGGGGCCTGTCAACCATGTGATCCTAGACAGATGGGCACACAATCCTTTTGAAATGACACCACTAACAAGACACCATGTCATAACCCTCTTGCAAGTGGGTTTAATAAAGACAAATGAGTGGAAACAAAGCCATAGCTGACAACTCAACGCCACAAAATGCATTATAATACCCTTTGGGAAACTGTCAACATAAGTCAATTACTCCATCGATAAAGTGCCCAGTAATAAGGGATATGAGAACATATGTAGACAGCAATCTGGCCTTTGACCAACATGTAGCTGTGATAATAAGAAAATCATTCTATGTCGCCCAACTTATAGGTACGGATATGAATACCTTGTCCTACACCTTGATCACCTATAGGCTCTGTCTCTTTATTCACCCTCCTACAGGTTGCTGAGAGGGGACCTTTGGCTGGATTACAGGGCTTCCTCAGACCCAGCCCAGATGGATCTGTTGCACATGTGCAAATTGAACAGCACCAGAAACACCAGATCCAGGGATATGAACTTAACATGTGAAATAAACATAACATGCTGGAGAGAGAGGTATGTGGCCCAAATGATCCCCACACTACTGAATGGGCTCCATATCCAGGTAAAACAGAGTTTATTCCTGACCCTATTTGGCACCAATGTCTCTAATGAACACAGGAAGCCTGTAAATGGTTTATCTCCCAGGCCCCTGGTTGTAAATGTTTCACCTCCCAAGCCCCTGCTTAAACTTATCAAGGGTACCAGAACTTGTCAGAGATTAGGGATGCATGGCTATGCTTAAAACAGCCCTTGTGGTCATTAGCCTAGTAAACACCTATGAACCTATCAACTTAAACAAAACCTTGACAATTGAATGGGAAATCATAAATTTGCTCGTGGTATGGACTCCATGTCTCTTATCGACAGAGGTCATCAATAAGAAAAGCAACATCCTAAGTAACAAACCCCCTACAAATCCTTAGTGACCTGCCTACTAACAGCCACCCACATATAATAGTTGAGACCCAAATGGTTTGGGGGGGTTCAGCTAGGCTTGTAAGGACCTTAGTCATCATTAGTGTAGTAACAGACTATGAACCTATAATATTTGGTATAATATTTTTTATTTATTTATGTATGCATTCATTTATTTAAAAATTCCTCCCCTTTTACATATAATCATTAGAACAAATGATATGTTTAAATGATGATTTTATTGATTTATTGATTAATCATTTAACTTATATATGCAGTCTGACAAGTTATGCATTTTAAACCTTGAAAGGCTTAATGCCAAGGTGCTGGTCATGTTTGTTTCAATAAAAAGTGACTGACACAGCTGGGACATGGCTGGGTGTATGGGCATATACTTTACAAGAATTTTTGGTTCTAGGGTAACTATTGTGCATCAAGTAATGATTTGATACCATCACCCCTCAGGCATCACTGACAAACTCACCCAACTAGGTATCAACCCTTATATCGTTAGGTGGGTTGCTAACAGGCTCACTGATAGAACTCATACAGCCAAAATAGGGGAATCCACCTCCAACAGCAGACCTGTAACCAGTAGTGTTTCACAGGGATCAGTCCTGGGACCTCAGCTGTTTGGAATCTATTTCTCTGAAGTACAAGCAAAAACTAAAGATCTGTGGCTGACAAAGTTTGCTGATGACTGCAAACTGGGAGTGGTCATAGAATCTACAAATGATGTCAACATCCTACAAGATGGTCTTACACAAACAAATGACTGATGCTAAAGTCTTGGCCTTAAACTCAATTCAAAAACATGTATTATCATTCCTTTTCGTCAAAGTAATGTTCCTTCTAACTACCACATCAATAGCAACACAATAAGTATGCACTCAGTGGTGACAGACCTGGGCACACAGGTTGACAGCAACCTTAACTTTGACCACCATGTCTCCACAGGGGTAAGAAGGGAATTCTAAATTACTCACCTCATAAGTAAAGCCATTGCCTCCAGAAAAAAAATAAGTTTTAACCTCCCTGTACTCTTCCCTCTTCAGGCCAATAATTGAGTACAATACCCTTTTTGGTATGTATCTTTCTAAATACCTGCAGCAAATGGAGAAACCACAAAGAAATGTATAGTTATCCCCTTTGGGAAAAACCATGTACCCATGAATTACCACATAGGTGGCAGTACACTAAACACCGAAAGTGTGATGAGAGACTTAGGGACACAGGTGGACAGTGGTCTCATCTTCGATAGCCACAACAGTCAGGAAATCCTTGTATGTGGCACACCTCATCACTAAGGGCTTTTCATCCAGAAAAAATGAGGTCATTGTCCCACTGTACTCAGCCCTCATTAGACCCATTATAGAGTACAACACCCCGTTTGGTATGTACCTCACAAGACATCTGCAACAGCTGGAAAGGTCGCAGAAATACCTCACTAAAAGAATCACAGGCCTAAAGCAGATGCCCTATGCTGACCATCTAAAAAGACTCCAGCTATACTCTGTGGCATATCGTCTACTCAGAGGTGATCTCTGCTTAACATACAAGGCCATGTCAAACCCTGAGCTGTTGGACATGCGCCACTTAAAGAAATCCCAATCCTTCAGAGCCACATGCTCCAGGGATCTAAACCTTGTCATCACAATGAACAAAACATGCTAGAGGGATAGGTTCCTGATCCAGAGACTCCCCATACTCTGGAATAGACTGCCCATACATATCCAGCAGAGCACCTCCTTGGCCTTCTTCAAAAGGAACCTTGACGATTGGATGTTAGATAGGAAATTCACCCTGGGGATCATGTCAGTCGCCCTGCTAGACAGGGGTCCAGGGAAGTAAATATTGTGGGAAGAAATATCCAGGGAGTTGTTATGGCTAGGCTTGTATAGGCCCTAGGGCCGATACCCTAGTACCAACCTATGAACCTATGAACAAGGAAAATTCAAGGTCTTCAGCATCTGTCCTAAGGGGATCATCTGAAATTACTGTCACTTTATTCTGTTTCATAAAGATTACTCAGAGGCAATCTCTGCCGTGCATATAAAACAATCTCTAACCCTGCTTTATTGGAAATGCTGCATATCAGTAAGTCAAATGGTACATGAGTTACTCGCTCTAAAGATCTTAATCTGGTATGTGACATTAACAAAACCTGCTGGAGGGATATATTTGTCTCCCAGAGGATACCACACCTTTGAAACAGACTCCCTCTTCATGTCAAACAGAGCACCTCATTGGCCCTCTTCAAATGCAATCTGGACAATTGGATGGGAGAACGTCCCCCCAGGGGTTTCAACTGAGACCCTGTTGGACAGGGGCAATAGGTGCTGATCATGGCAATAAGGGTAAGAACTTGGCTAGGTCTGTAAGGGCCTTAGAGCCATTAGCTAGTAACTTCCTCTGATCTTATCATACTAAATTACTATATAACTTTTGTAATGCATTAAAGCTACTTGCAGAGTGCTGATGCATGGTATTACTTTGGTACTGGATAATGACTTTAGTGAGTGCATAGAATGTGATACTGACCATTTAATTAATTTTTACCAATGGTCTCAGTTCCCCTCTCTTCCAGCTTGAAAGGAAGAGAAGGCAAGACTGCCCACTTTCACCTTCCGTGTGCATGATAGCAACTGAGCATCTCATGGTATATCTGAGGTAGAAGTACATGAAATCAACGTTCCAGAGGTGTTGCAAATTTTGGCAGACTTTGTTATATTAGCAGGATGTCTATCATTACTCTGGCTCCTCAAAGCAGCAAAATGCATTTATCCAAGGCACTTTATCATACGGTTATTCAGCATGACTATGGTATCTGCCACAGTCTGGATAAAAATGTAAAACTTTTCTTAAAAAGAGCTTACCCCAAACACTTGATAGCTACTCTGTAGGGCATAACAACAGAAAATTATTGAAAACTCCTGTTATTGAGCTTTCACAATTTAAATTACTCCATTGCTGGCAGTTTACTCCTTCTAAGTTTAAGAAAATATGGCAAAGAATAGATAATAAATGTTGAGGTGTCTACAGCCTAATGCAGTTTTTATACCTTTGCTATGGGAGTGCTATCAAATTAAGCTTATTTGGGGTAAAGCACTTGATGCAGCTTCGTGGACATTCCATGACCGACTTACTCAAACAAAAAAAAAAAAAAAAAAAAAATGGGGTTCTGGCGTTACGTCTTGATGAACCAGAATTTCTCATGTCTAATACAGAAAAAAACAACTGGTAACCAATGTTTAGAGATGATAGAATAATGTACCGACTGATGTTACCTAGCAGATTTTTCTTTATGAGCGTATGTCATGGGATTTCTCTAAGAAAAACAGCTGCAAACATCGTTTCCAAGATTTTTGGATTTTTGTTTTGTTTTGTTGGGAAATTATCATTTTGTTCATTATAACAGAAAAGTCTCCATTTTGTGTTTTACTTTACTTGTTAGAATATTCTGCATACAGTTTCTACTCTGGCCCAAGTTTCACATACAAGTAGCACAGTGGGAAAGGTAAAGTTACACAGTAAACAGCAGCACTAGTCAGAGACGCACCTAGCGAGGTCACAGTAAGTCACACAATACAATGGCCAACACAGTGTGTAAATGAGAATACAAAATGATGTGATGGAATACATTACCACTACAGGTCAAACAAATTTCTAATTGGACTACCTTTACGGATAGTTTTAATGATTTGATAAGGAGAGACAAATTTACACCAGGACTGTCATTGTATAACCATCTTTCATTTGGGAGGTGAACACTGTTATGTGCTTGAAAAGAGAAGAATGAAGTTTTAATAGTACTAACTTAAAGCTGTATATGGACAGACATCTTACAGTCCTTGTGGCCACTTGCACAGTGTTTTTCGTGTGTTTCTATGTTTCCATATGAGAAGCAATATGCTAATAAGAGTGACTGGAAATGCAAATGAGGGTAAACAATATGGCGGAGAATTTCAGATACTTCTTTCTAACATTAAGAACTCCTGCAATATTGAACAAATTAATGACTGCAATTAGAAAGTCTATTATATGGCTATGTTTAAACACAATCTTGATACATGGATCAGTGACTTAGTCTATGATCCAGAAGTTTGGGAGTCAGTGTTCCTTTATGTTCTGAACACTGTAAACAAGCTTAGGAGACTTATAAAATCTGTGAGACCACAGAAGCATTTTGGCATAAAATTCAGGTGTACAGAGATTTATAATGCAAACTCATGCTAAGAGTAGCCATGGGTTTACACAAATATGTATGTATGAGACAGTCCTTCCAACCAGTAGCCATGGAGGTGCATTCATTTCCTCTTGTCTTATCATAACTAAAATTTCAAATCCTACATGATGCAGAAATAGTGGACACAATAACCTGTATGGACAAAGGCATCATACAGGAGCTGATACAATATGTTACTCTCACATGCAGGCTCTCTGGATATAAGGAATTTTTATTTTTTGGACACTGAGGTATGTGCAGTCATAAGAATACTGCTTACAGCTACCAAATGGGATGTGATGGGTGTATCCAAGGTATCTGTCTCACATATACTGCACCAGTTCCTCTACATTACAAAGGGGTGAAGTGGTTCCCACACACTACAGAGGAGAGAAAGACATGCAAGCATTTTATGACAGGGATCCATCGACTGCACCAGTGTTGCTATCAGTGCCCTGTCAGAAACAACAGTATAGCAACCATAAGATATTCCATTCCATGAATTGCCAGGTGCACTGTATCAGTGCACCACCCAGGCATTTCCAATTATTCCCACATCTGTCACTCATTTTATCCTTACTAGTGATTTGTGTGGCATGATATACCCTTAGGGACATCTTATTGTTGATACCGCATATGCCCTGAAGCCATGGTTAATGGCATCTGCAAGAAACATACAGACTTTGCTATAGAATGCACACACCAACACCCAGTCACACGCCAGAAACATCACTGAAATATGTGCTCCAACTGACGAAGACCTACTTCTGCTCTTTAGATATCTCTGGTGGAACTCTTCAGAAACATGTTGCAAAATATTTGCTCTGTGTGTGTGATGTTACACAACATGTTGGTATGCAAACAAATACAGCAGAGCACTGACATTTGTGAAAAGGATGTGCCAGAGTCAGCAGCAGAGGAGGTGGATGTCAAGGAGCCTGTTGAATACCCAGAAGCAGGGGCTGACTATGCAAGGTGGAGACGGGCACTGTACAATGTGTCACTGGTTAAGAGGCAGCCACTGGTTCAAAGCTATGGGCCATGTTAGATATAGCAAGGTATAAAATGATGCATATAATATTAATACCAAGCTATGATGTACCATGTATCAGACACGGGGCACCCCAATAATGGAGTACTGAGACCATAGCACAGCTGTTATCCTATGCACATGTGCGCAAAGCCACAGTGACAGCTGTTGGCAATGGGCATTTGGGGGGACACACTAATGTGGGTGAGCGTGTGTGTGTCATGATGAGGTGAGTATAATAAGCCAAGACTATACAGGGAGGGGGTAGCGTGTCTGGACTGATGTGTCTTGGCAGAGGAAGTTGGTGGTGATTGGTGTGTGTGTGTGTGTGTGTGTGTGTGTGTGTGTGTGTGTGTGTGTGTGTGCATGCGTGTGAGTGGACATAGAGCCTGCAGAATGTATCACGCTCTGAAACAGGTTCAGTGCACCCTCAGCCTGTACCTAAACCTACCATGCACATTCCTGACCATGAGGCACCATCTCCATGTAGTGTCAATGGCATGTTTCACAGCTGTCAGAGAGGATGGAGTAATCTGTGAGCATAAACAGTAGGACATGTTACAGGTGGGTTCAGCAAGTGCACACAATCCATGTCTGTGTCCATGGCATCTTGCAGTGCCCTTACAATTAGTAGTAAGCATGGAAGAGATTATGATATGGGACTTGCACAGTTTTATGACCATACCATGGTGGGCTTCCACACCATACGTGGCAGAGAATTAGCAACTAGAGTGGTGCTACTCATGGTGTGTGGTGATACAGTGACAGCTTTAAAATACAGATTATCCATACTGCCTTTTCAATACGGTATATAAATGCGAAAAGCCCTTTTGGATGTTATCACAGAGCCCATGTACCTCATCACTCAGCCCTGGACTAGCTGTGATGGCATCAGCCTATATCTGTATGATACTGCAGTGCATTCAGCATGTGGTGGACTTGTGAATCACTAAGGACAAGCATGGGCAAGGAAGCAAGCCATTGTCTGTCACCTGTATATCAGCTACTTCTTCCCTCCTTATATGTTTGGGAGCTTCTAGAACCCACTGACATTTGGATCACAGGGAAACTGGTTGCACACCATGCTGATGTGTCAGCTAATCTCTGTCCTATCATGGCATCCTGAGAGAGTGAGGGGTGGCTTGCAGAGGCAGTGGAGCAGTATATGAAGAAGCCGAAGAGGATAAGCCTGTCTTGCAACCCGTTATGATAGTGCCACCATAGCTGCAGAGTAGCATCATAATCAGACTCAGACATATCCCTGACATTAGGCATGCCAACATATGTAGTGGAAGCACACTGTCACCAAAGCACCTATAAAATGGGCAAATACATCCAAGTGTATCAGTGCTATATCATCACATATTTAAATTCCAGCAAGGCTACAGATATAAAACAGACTGGCAAGAAAAATGTTAAATCCATGTATTTTGTGCAGACTGATACTGTAGATGAAATCCTGATATACAAATTACACACACACACACATATATATATATATATATATATATGTATGTATGTATACACACACACATATACATATATGTATAGATGTGGTGAGACACCACTGGGGCATTGCCTACTGACACCTGAGGTGCTCTGTGAAGATATACAACAATTTCATGTCTTCGATGCATATGAAGAAGATGCCATGCCCCAGACAGAGATGCACGGAATTTTGATTAGTGTTTACTGGGTCAGTGGCCCCCTTTAACCATGGCCCTCTGCTCTTCTGCAAGGTAGGTTGCTTTATTGTAGGCATTGTTAGATTATGTCGGTAGCCCTACATCATACTTGTAGCTGTGTACAGTTATTGCTATAGACAGCACTAAAGTGCTACAAGGTCTCAACACACATTCTGGCAGGAATACCAGTCTCTCTTATCTGAAAGGACCATCTGTGACCATGATCATGGGGCTCAAAGCATGTTGTCATTCACTGCTTGGAAGAACTTCTCTATCTACTTCCACACCCTCTCAGGCATGTTGCACAGCCAGTATGAGGACAGACATATGCTACAATGTTGTCCCATTATATCCCTTGCAGATGAATCACAGTACCCCACATCAAAGACCACAGCTACCACGAAGTATTACACGTGACCTACAAAGAGATATGGGCTACCTGCATAGGTAGCTGAATAGAGATGTGCCTGTGACACACACTTAAGATTGACATATATCTTTGAAATGAGACTTTGCAAGTCAGATCTGTTATATACAGCACAATGTGTGCCCATAACAGGTCAATGACAGCACAACATAATTCATGGGTGTGAGATCCCTGGCATCTGTACGTGTGTGCCACAATATTAGGTTGAGGCCTGTTGCAAGTAAGCATACCTTTAAACTACCTGAAGTTTCACAGAACGCCAATATTTTTCAATCTGTTCCTCATATTATTTTTTTCTGGCTTCGATGACCACCACTGCTAACAATATTTGATGGCCACCAATATGTGTTATCCCCACACTGAGAAAGTAATCAAGGAGCCTGAATCCTCATCACTGACACTGGACAGGGATGTTTTTAATACAAATGGATACACTCAGTATTTCCAGATGCAGACCTCTCTGCATCAAGAACAACTTCCCTTAAAGGCACACAGAGAACACACTCAGCCTGGGGTCTGGATATCCCTTTATCTGTCTCCCTCCAGGTCCTCAATGAGACTCCCTACTGACACAGCTGTAGGATTAGGTCCTCAGCCGAGTTTCTAAGACAAGTCCTTCAGCACCCTCTCTGTAAACCCAGTGCTTCATGTCCCCACTCCAAGTAGCTGACACACACACACACACACATACACACACATACACTCTTTAAGATTTACTTTATACACACACACACACACACACACACACACACACACACACACACACACACACCTGGGCAAGGCTGGTACAGATTACCTGCTCTACCAATTTTGCACAGACTATAAGGCAGTTATCACTTCCACCAGTCAGTACTATAAGGCTCTTAACAAAGTGTGTCCAATTATACTGTGTAATATTAATACTAATACAAATGGTAGTAGATCATCAAGATGGCTAGGCCTTCTGGAGTGGTATAAGGAGTGCACAAGTTTTTTAGCCAATATACAAAAGCCTTGAGGGGATTGGGTACTGACCATCCGTTGCAAAGCAGCTAAGACTGTATTTCATCTCCTTCCATGCAGAAATACATTTTAACCCCTTAAAATGCCACCAAAAAGTTAGCCAATTTTTGAAATCAATAATCTTTTATTCATACTGTGACATCATTCTTGAGGATGTCAAAATGCTGCACAAAGATAAGTTCATATCTGCCTTAGATGCTTATTCCAACAGCTTTGTCATGGTTCTCTTCATATAGTCCAAGCAGGAACATTTCAATTCATTTATACCCTTGTGCATGGTGACCTTGTCATATGTTAACTTGTGGTGCAGGGACCTGAGTACATGCATGAAGTGGGAAATCCAAGTACTTGTGATACTCTCCTTTCACAGCCTTGTGAGTGGTAAATTGTTGTGTCTCACTATAGATTCACCTATCGTTAGGATATGGGATTGTGTGGGAAATTGCTTTATGGGTTTTTGAACCAAGTCAGTGTGACTCTTGGGTGGATGCTTCATGTTGGTTCCCTTCTGTGTTGTCTGTCTGAGGTTGCTGAGAGTACTTGTTTCTTAGTTTACATGCAGAGGGCCTTTGTGTTTTAGGCAGGTTACTTTTAAGAGCCTCACTATTCGTAGGTCTATACATTTGGTCTCAGGTGTGAGATTTAGTGTGATGTGGTACTGACAACCTGCATGTAATTTGTTATGGCTTTGTGTGAGAGCTTTGCCTTCAGTAACAATCGATAACTACTTCTCTTGGCTTTGTGTGAGAGCTTTGCCTTCAGTAACAATCGATAACTACTTCTTGTGGCTTTGTGTGAGAGCTTTGCCATCAGTAACAATTGATAACTACTTCTCGTGGCTTTGTGTGAGAGCTTTGCCTTCAGTAACAATCGATAACTACTTCTCGTGGCTTTGTGTGAGAGCTTTGCCTTCAGTAACAATCGATAACTACTTCTCGTGGCTTTGTGTGAGAGCTTTGCCTTCAGCAACAATCGATAACTACTTCTCGTGGCTTTGTGTGAGAGCTTTGCCTTCAGTAACAATCGATAACTACTTCTCGTGGCTTTGTGTGAGAGCTTTGCCTTCAGTAACAATCGATAACTACTTCTCGTACACATTCTGTCAGTTTGTCTAAGTACTAAGTGCTTGTCAGTAAACAGGAGATAATTGCTAAATTTTCTCAGGATGTCCATTTCAACCAGACTGGCCACAGAAATGATTGGAGGATAGAAATGCATGGTCCCAGGTGCTTACTAATGTGGGTTAAAGGGGAGTAGTGCCTATGAGATTTGGATTGATTATTGGAGGTGCTGTGAGGTAGTGCAAATAAAGCTGGTCTCAACTCAGCTCTATGCATAACCCCACATTTTGTCTCAGCAGGGAGCTACACTAACGCGTTCTTTGCCAACCTAGATAAATCTACAGAACTGATCATACTTACCACATCTAAATATATTAGGAAGTTTATAAACAAACTATCCTGGTGAACCATCAACATAAATAAACTCTACAATAAAAGAAAAAATCCTTAAAGTACACAACAGATCTAAGGACCCTCATATCAAGGAAGCATTAGAAAATTGACTAAAACCTTAAAACAAGCTATCAGGATTATTAAAACAATCTATGAACTCTGGTTATCATCTGTAGGACAACCACAAATCTTTCTTTTGAAGCCCTCATATCCCCCACCCCCAGTCATCACCAAAGATCATGTGCTAAAGATGCAATCAAAAACTTAAAATACATCCTGTATGGGACCTAATAATATACCTAGCTGGCCCTCCTTAAACTATTTAACAATGTCTAGCCACTGGCTTCATTCCGGAAGTTAGGTGCACAGCAGTGTTGATGCCATTCCAAAACGGTGGAGCCACCATTAATCATGGAAATTATGAGCCCATAAGCCTGATGAGCTTCATATGCAAAGCTGAGGAGCATATTATAACTGACCTGATTAACTATGACATTAAAAATCTGATCAGGCTAGACATGTAGTATATTGGCTTTGCTAGGAGCAGATCCTAGCTAATGAATCTGGTTAACTTCTTTGAAAGAGTAACACAAGTTATTGACAGCATCTGTGCTGTCCACAATGCATACCTTGACCTGGACAATGGGAGAGAGGAAGGGAAGTACTTATGTATGGTGTATTAGAAAAATAAGGAGTTGTAGTAAAGAGTTTGTGGGTGAGTAGAAGGTTAATAAGCAAAGGACAAGGATAGGGTGTTTCTGGGAAGGGGTGTGGCTTGGGAGGTATAAGGCTAGGACCCCTGGGGTGGGAATTGGGGGTAGGGAGGGGAGGAGAGTGAGCCCGCAGGGCAAATGGAGCAGGAAAAAGAGCCAAAGGAAGAAACAGCCACAGGGAAAAACAATCTGTAAGCAAAAGCTAGGGACAGCAGTAGAGAATGGAAAAAGGTAAGCACAGAGTGAAAAATCAGACAGGGTGGGGAAAAAAGAGTTTTAGGCAGGAGAAAACATATGGAGTATGCCTGGGAAGGAGAAAGGTAAGGAAAAAAGGCCCAGGTTCAGTAGAGATAAGAGGGAGAAATAAACTATTTAGAAAGATAGCAAGTTACTAGGATAATAGTGCCACCTCGTGGTGATAGGAGGAAAAGCAAGACTGGGAAGGATACTTTATTAAGAAACACTGATAAAGTATGGGAGAGGGAGAGAAAAAAACAAATAAAAGTAATGGGGGGGCTACAGGGCACGCAGGCTGTGGTCAGCTGCTTAATCTCAAGCAGTAAATACACTGGTGAAGAGTACACACCATTAAACTGTATAACAAAATGTCTGGTATAGGGCTACATACACTGTGTCTTAGGTACTGGGGGATAAGCCGCACCAAGGGCAAGCGGAGCACTTTAGGCTTCTTCGGTCCTTAATATTTGAAGATACCCAGGTAAGATACATTATCTTTGGCAAGATTCAGAGTGAAGGACCCAGGGTAGGAGGCTGTAAAACAAAAAGGACACATCTGAGTAAAGGCAGGCAGAGAAACAAACAAGAGGAAAACAGTTGGGAGTCATAGAAGGAGAAACAGCAGGACTAAATTGAATAAGCGTTAGGCTAGGTAGGCAGGAAGCTAGGGAGATTATTAGTAATATTTAGGGTATAGAAGACAGTACAGCAGTAGGCAAGACCTGACACAGTTTCCACAGAGAAATTAGGAAGATGTACACCCAGCAGTGAGATAGAGCAATATAAGTAGTGATGCGACAGGTTCCCAACACCATTCACTATACTTATAGTTATACTTTTAAACAGAGCAGGCAGAAATCAGCATCAGTTTGACATAACACATTTGTTACCTCAGAAATAGCACCACATACAGTAAAATAGTAACAGTATATGCAACAATTAAAAAGCACACTTAACCCACTTCTCAAATATCACATGGACACAGGGCATACAGTGTTAGCACTGTTTGATAAGGCAGTATTTAAAATAAAAGTAGCAGTTAAATAAGCATTACATACACAGCATAAATTAAATGGTGCTGATGCTTATATTTTTACTATTTCATCCCAATAGCTAGCAGTTCATTATTTTTTACCTCACTCATTAACTTATGAATTAAACTTTTATCTACTCAAGAAAGTGAGTATCAGAGCTATTTCAGATAACCATCTGACTGACATCAGAGCTTATTTAACAATCTTGTCTTGTCATGTGATTTATTGGTGTTTACTGTTAAAAAGAGGTATGACTGTGAGAGATAGTGAGCAGAAGCTATTGCACACATTCGCGTGCGACATAAAGAAATTCCAGCTTTTGTCGGACTTTCACAACTTGTACGGTCAGAGCAACAAGTTTACTATACATACTTTAGTATTTAGTTGTATACTGTTAGTGTGCTTTTTATCACAGAAGTTGATTTAAGTTCTCTTTGAATTCTGTGGTAACTGATTTTTACAATTCTTTTCTTTTTTTTATTAATTTGAAATTGAATATGAATTTGGATTCCTTAAATGAGTATGCTACTGATGATTTGCTAAAGCAAGGATATCTTGTACAGTGTAATAAATGCTACGTATTTTAAGTGTAACACCTGATATCACTGTTGATCTGTGTTCCACGTGTCAAAAGCTGGATGATTTGCTTACCGTTATTAGTAGTAAATCTAGACTGGAATAAATGTTAGACAAAGAGGAAATAGAACACATTTAGGAAAGGATGTGTCTACTGTCTGTAAAGATCATTCAACCCCTGTGAAACAAGACAATTCCCCTGACAACTTTGGAATTCTGGATACAAGTATTTAGCAATCTGAGGATTCTGAGTGTTTAAAAGGAAATAAAATAAAAAAAGAAAGGAGGAAGTTCATAACCAGTAACAAGAAAGAAAAAGAAACTGATGAATATCTGTAAACTAAAGAGAATACATACTGAAAAGGACACTGCTTTGTTATGTAACACAGGTTACAGGGAATGATAATATTTTTTCTATCAGAAAACCTTCCGTCTACAAAAGAAGGCAGTATATTTTCAAAAGTGAAGGTACAAAACTGAGGCAAGGGGCAGGTGAAAAGGAAAAAAATCAAAACTGAATGTGGATGAACTGAAGAACATTGCTGTAAGAAAAAAGAGGAAAGATAGATACTGACAACTTGGCTCAAGCTGTGGATGTACAAAGCCAACTGGATGAGAAATGTATGCTTGAAAATGTAGCACACAATCATAACAGTGGGATTAATAAAACTAATGATGATGAATATCTATCCTTTGTAACAACTGATAGAGCAGATATTACTGAATTAGAAATTGAAGATTTTACAGATCTGGTAGAAAAGATATTCTTGTAATTGGAGATTTAATTATTAGAGGAAGTGATAAATTTGCAGAGAAGATAATAAACATCTAATTATGTTATGCTTGCCAGGAGCAAAAACAGAGGATGCAAGACAAAACTTAGAATGCCTTAATGTAAGGAAGTATGGATCTGTTTTTATTCATGTTGGTACAAATTATCTCATCCACAAGGACTCTGACTGTTGGTAGGGAACTTACAGTCTTGTTAGATAGTATAGCTTGTACTGGTGTTAAAGTGCATTTTTCAGAAATCACATAGGAAGGATAGACAGGTCACCGTGAATGAAAAGAATTTCTGGGTAAATACATACATGAAAAAAAATGTCCCGTTTTAAAAAAATTGAACTGTTTAGAGCATCTGAGCGTAAGTTTGGGCACGTGTTCAGACAGGTTGGCATGCATTGTTATCATCAGGGAAGAGAATTTTTTGCTGCAGATATTTTGCAATATTTGACAGAAACAAGGCAAGATTTTTGCCACATTGAAAATTTAAGAGCTCACTGACAGCAACATATGATTAATTTCTGATGGTTGTTAATGCTAGAAGCATTAAATAATAAAGTTGTATTGTTGGAAAATTTGCTACATTCCCACAAGATTGATGTTGTCATTGCTTGTGAAACATGGTTACAGAACAATGACTGGAAACCAGTTCTGTCAGGGTATAAATGTTTTTACTGTAACAGACACTCTAACAAAAAATCAGATTGAGGTGTTATGATAGGGATTATAGATAGTTATGAGACCTGTGATTATTACATGTTCAGTGATAACACCAATACTGTAGATTGTGTAACTGTGACAAAAGAGACAACCTTGGAATATATAGCAATTGTTGGAGTGTATAGACCACCAAAGTCAAGTGCGGATGACCTACAGGAATACATACATTTCTTGCATGAAACACACGAGGAAAGAATAATAGTGGCTGGGGACTTAAACTTACATGAAACAGACTGGAATAATATTGATTCGACAACATTAGTAAGGAAATTATTCATAATGTATGTCATGAACAACTATAAAAAAAAAAACTACCAGGGTAAGGAACATACTAGACATTGTTTTTGTTCCAAAAGAAATTAGTTTTACTTCATGTCAAGTTTTACTACCATTGATCATGGGGTTATAAAGGTTAATGTTTTGCTAGATATTTATGCAAACTGAAATCTAAGCTAATGCACAGAAGATGAATTACAGATTGTAAGGAAGCAAAACATTCACTATGTAAAATTAATTGAAGTGACGCTTTCAGTAAAAAAAACTGCAAAAGGAATGTGGAAAGTTTTGAAACAGAAATTGAGTGCAAAAAATCAAAAACATGTTTAACATCAGGAGCTAAGCATACAACATGAGGAGGATATATTTCCATAAGAACAAGCTACCAGATTAAGGTAAGAGACAAAAAATATAAGAAATGGAAAAAAGGTTGAACTACAACTTTGAATACTGAAATAACCAACCTGGACAAACAAACCTTGCATAGTGCGAGACAAGATCAAGAAAAGTTTGAAGAAATTTATATGAAGATAGTGACCATAATAGGAAACATTTTATAGATACAGTATGGAAGGAGTAAAGATCTACAAATTGATAAGCTGTGTGTAGATTCTAAAATTTATTCTCAGATACAATAGACTATAGATATAGTTACAAAATCTTATGCAAAACAGTGTGGCTCCACAAATGATTGATACGTTGTCCTAGTGACATCCAGGTAACCCCAGACACTGAAACCAAATTAGATCTAATATGAACTGAATCTAAACAAAGCACAGTGAGAAGACAGAACTGGTAATAATGACCTGAGAACAATTCAGCAACAACTTATAATATCATTATATCTATGTAAAGTCTACTTTCATGTTGTGGAAAAATAATGGAGAAGGCAATATTGGATACGTTATTGTCAGAACTGGGAAGGTTGGGACTTGAAACCATCCATCAGCATGCATAGATCTATTACCACCTATAACAACATAATAACAGCTATGAATGAAAAATTGTGCTGTGATGTAGTTTATATAGACTGAACTTCAGCATATGACAGAGTCATACACAAAGTACTGATCTATAAATTACAGCAATTAAGTATTGATTTACTTGAGGTAAGATGGATAGCTGCATGCCTTACAAATAGAACATGGCAAGTATCATACAGCAATTGGAAAGTAAAATTATTGGTTATAGTCCGGGTGTCCCACAGGACTCTGTCTCAGGCCATTACTTGTTTAGATTGGATCTTTCAGACCTATCTTTTTCATCTGAGGAGTTCTACTGTCTGTATACAGATGATCTGAAATTGAGAAAACTGATTACATGTGTTACAGATAAGGCATGTCTGCAAAGAACTTGACTAAATTGACCATTTGGGCACAGGAGAATAACATGCTGAAAAATACATCAGAAAGCATGCATATGAGATTTGGAAGACTTAAACTGAAAGGTGAATATTTAATACAGTACACAATGATTGAAAAGTACAGTTTTGTACCTACCATAAATGTAGATGTTCGAAGATCCACATTGCTGCAGTCCTTACTTATGGGTAGTCCGCTGTCCTCGGTCGGCCCGAATACCAAAGTATTAGGCTGACGTCGGTCATGGGCGCACAGCCCTGACATCAGAGCGTCAGGGTATAAAAGCGCATGACCGACGTCATATCCTCAGTCTTTTCTTGCCCCAGATGTCAGAACGCCCTAAAAGAAAGGCCACAGCCAAAAAACAGAGAACCTCCCCCAAAAGATATGCACAACTACAGCCATCACCCAAACCATATAACCATGCTAAGCTACAGAGGGGAAGGAGGGAGGGAGGGAAAATTGGACTGCAGCAATGTGGATCTTCGAACATCTACATTTATAGTAGGTACAAAACTGTACTATGTTCTTCATCTCACATTGCTGCAGTCCTTACTTATGGGTAGAATCCCAAAGCAACGGGAAAGGGCGGTTGGAAAAATCATAAAGCAGTAGGGGCGGCTAAAATGCCCTGTAATATTGCAGTGGCAAATCCAGCCCTAGATTTAGAATAAAGAGGAAGGTGGTAATGTTTAGAAAAAGTATGTACTGAACTCCAAGTGGCTGCTTCCAAAATATCTTTTGTAGCTACCCCCCTTAGAAAGGCAGTAGAAGTTGCGGTAGCTCTAGTGGAATGAGGTCTGATTCCAGCCGGAATCTCCTTACCATGATGGGAATAACAAAAAGAAATACAAAACCCAATCCATTTAGAAATAGTTTGTTTTGAAACAGGTCTACCCTGTGAACCCAAAGCAAAGGAAACAAACAACTGCTGAGACTGTCTGAACTCCTTGGTTCTGCTCAAATAATAACGCAACTGCCTGTGAATATCCAAAGTATGCAAAATCTTCTCCCCTTTATTTTGAGGATTTGCATAAAAGTAGGCAAATGAATAGTTTGGTTTAAGGCCACACTAGAAACCACTTTAGGCATAAAGGAAGGATTAGTACGCAAAGATACCCTATCCTTATGAAAAATCAAGAAAGGCTCCACTGCCATAAGGGCCTGCAATTCAGAAACCCTTCTTGCAGAAGTAATGGCCAACAAAAAAGCAGTTTTCCATGATAAATACTTTAATTCGGCAGTAGCTGCAGGCTCAAAAGGTTGTAGAGTAAGCTTTTCCAACACAAAATTGAGATCCCAAGCAGGAGTAGGAGCTCTACGTGGGGGTCTTATGTTCTTTGCCCCTCTGAGAAACTGCTTAAACAAAGGATGAGAGAATAAAGGAGGGTCACAGTCATAGTGAGCCGAAATGGCTGCGGCATGAACCTTTATGGAGGAGAAGGACAAACCTTTGTCTAATAACTCAGTACGATATTGTAAGGAAGCACTCAAATTAGGCTTGGAAACATCAAAGTCCTTCCCTTTGCTCCAAATAAAAAATCTCCTCCATTTATCAGCATAAACCTTCCTTGTACTAGGCCTCCTGGCCTCCAAAATAACCTTCAAAACTTGTTGTGGAAGCTGAGAACCTCCAGAATTCAAAACAGAATATGCCAGGCTGTTAGATGCAGAGACTGAATTCTGACATTGAGAAAGTGATTGCCCTCCTGAGACAAAAGGTGTGGAATCAAAGGCAGAGGCCATGGAGGCTCTCGGACCAAACTCCTCAGTAGTGGGTACCAGTGTTGTCGAGGCCAATCCGGTGCTATCAGGATCATGGATGGCTTGTCTTGTCTGGCCTTCAAGAGAACCTTGGGCAGAAGAGGTAGAGGTGGAAAGGCATATACATGAAGACTGTTCCAACTGAATGACAGAGCATCCACCTTCCAAGCTGTGGGATGAAACCTTCTTGTGCAAAACTTTGGCAACTGGTAATTTAGTGGAGAAGCGAACAGATCTATGTCTGGAGTTCCCCATGCCACTGTCAACTTTTGAAATACCTGAGGATCCAATTTCCACTCGTGAGGATCCACTATTTGTCTGCTCAATACATCTGCTAAGGAGTTCTGTGCTCCTGGCAGAAACCTTGCCTGAAGATTGAGGTTGTAACTGAGAGCTGTCTCCCACAAAATCATTGCTTGCCTGCAAAGAGGGTAAGAATGAGTTCCCCCTTGCTTGTTGATGTACCACATGACAGTTGTGTTGTCTGTTAGAATCAACACCTGCCCTGGGTGAAGTAAATCCTTGAAAGCCATCAATGCAAATTGTACTGCTAACATCTCCTTCAGGTTGATATGCAAATGTTGAAGTCTGGCAGGCCACGTGTCTTGCACCCATTTTCCATCGAGGTGTGCTCCCCAAGCCTTGTCCGAGGCATCCGTCGTTAGAATCTGACTAGCCTCTGGTCGGGTCACAGAGAGTCCCTTGTTTAGGTGACATTCCTGAGCCCACCACAAAAATTCCTTCTGAATGCAAGGTATTATCTGAATTACAGTGTCTAGATCCTGGCAGTGTTGTGTCCATAGATTTTTGAGATACCATTGAAGCTTCCTCATATGCAATTTGGCATTGGGAAGCACCAGAATACAAGATGCCATGAACCCCAAGGCTTGAAGGACTGTCCTTGCAGTCAGCCTGGACTGTAGAGACATTTGTTGGAAATAACGTGAAAGACTTTTCTGTTTGTCCGGGGTCAAAAGGCCATCTGGGAAGCTGTATTCAGTCTCACACCCAGAAAGCACATGTCCTGAGAGGGTACTAGACTGGACTTTGTTTCGTTCACAGAATACCCTAGGCATCTTAACACTACCATCACATACTGTAGATGTTGAAGAAGCTCGTCCTTGTCTTGTGCCATAATCAGGCAATCGTCCAAATAAGGATAAATTTGTATTCCTTCCATCCTGAAAAAGGCTATCACTGGAGCCAGAACCTTTGTGAACACTCTGGGCGCAGTAGATAAGCCAAAGGGCAATGCAGAGAACTGATAAT
Source organism: Protopterus annectens (assembly GCF_019279795.1). Lineage (NCBI taxonomy): Eukaryota > Metazoa > Chordata > Ceratodontiformes > Protopteridae > Protopterus > Protopterus annectens. The sequence continues at coordinate 1,450,886,224 of NC_056746.1, read as the reverse complement.
GTAAATTCCCAGCTCGAAAACGCAGGTACTTCCTGCAACTGGGCCTGACAGGCACATGAAGATAAGCCTCTTTTAGATCCAAAGTTACCATCCAGTAATCTTTTCCCAGGAGAGGCAAAAGCTGTTGTAAAGTCAACATTTTGAACTTTGGAATGTCCAAATAAGTGTTGAGGAGAGATAAATCCAAAATCGGTCTCCACGTGTTCCCTTTCTTTGGTACTAGAAACAGGCGGGAATAAAACCCTAGACCCACTTCTGAAGGAGGTACTGGCTGTATGGCTCCCATGTGAAGAAGTAAAGAAATCTGTTTGTGAGCCTCCATCCTTTGTCGAGGAGGAATGTCTGGCATACCTTTGAAAGGAGGCAAAGTATGGAAATAAAACTTGTAACCTTTGCTTATAATGTCCAACACCCATTTGTCTTGGGTGATTAAAAACCAATTTTGCTTGAAGAGAGCTAGTTTTCCTCCCAAAGGAGCTACCAGGCAAGAAGGATCTGGTAGCTGAAAATGCAGGTCATTGGGCCTGTTTACGAAAGGACTGGCCCCTACCCTCACCAGCAGATTGAGCAGGCGAACTCCATGTTCTAGGCCTAAAGGTACTCTGAGCCCTGCCCCTACCCCGCCTAGATCTACCCCTAGACTGGGAATCAGAAGAAGGGTACGTCCACCCCTTAGCAGGCCAATTTCTACTAAACTTAGGAGGTTGAACCTGCAAAAAATCTTTAACAGTCTGCATAGACTTAGCCTTGTCCTCCATTTTCTTCAAAACAGACTCCACAGGAGGACCAAACAAAACTTCGGACTGTAAAGGGGCATCCAGAATTCTAGACTTAACATGCTCAGATAAATTCTGATCCTTAAGCCAGGCATGCCTACGAAGAACTGAACCAGTGGCAGCCACTCTCGAAGAAGCCTGCAAAGCATCAAAGCCACACTGCAAAGAATGTTTCCCCACCTGCTCAGAAACATGCACCAAATCTTGCAATTCTTTACACTCAATGCCCTCTGCCAAAGCATCCACTTTAGATTTTAGCTGAGAGAGGAGGAAATTCTGATATTTCAACATATGAAACTGGCAATTTAAAGCCCTCATTGCTAAAGTAGAAGAGGTGTACACCTTCTTACCCCATCTATCCAAAGCTCTAGCTTCCTTATCTAGAGGAACCGGATTCTTTACAACAGAAGCCCTAACACCCTTAGGCCCCTGACTAATAGTTTCCGGGTCCGCCCTAGCACTCTTATATAGGTATTTATGAGCCTCAGGTACCCTATAATACCTATCCGGTTTAACTGGTGCAGGAGGCATAGAATCTGGATTGAATGAGGCCTCCGAAAAAACATCCTGAACAACATCCAAAACAGGAGGAATAGCCAAGGGTCTGTGCTGTGGTAAAAACAAGAACTCTCTAAGCCTCTTTCTGGAATCTGAGTAATCCTGTCCTTCCCACTTAAAATGTTCCCTCATAGAGTGTAAGGTTTCTGAAAATGAAAAATCCTCTGGGGGGGAAGCAGAAGGAGTAGAATCCTCTGCATTGGAATCCGAATAAGGAGGAAAATCTTGAATATCTTCAGCAGAAGACTCAGAATCATCTGAGGCCTGCTCCAAAATTTCCAACTCTGGCTCTACCCTGGGCCTCTTATCAGGAGGGGGCATGGAACCTCTAATTAAAGAAATCAAATCTTCTGCCATCTTAAGCATATGCTTCTTAGGTACAGACCCTGAAGAACCAGAACTAACTCCAGAAGAAGGCAAAACAGACCTGCCCTTAGAAGGAGCCCTAGAAACAGAAGCAGAAGGCCTAACCCCCTTAGACAAAGAAGGGAGAATAGTAACCTGAGAGGCCCCTTCAGCCTGACCTGACTCCTGTGAGGCCACATCCTGTAAAATCAAGGTTTCCCCCTGAGACTCAACAGAAACTTCAGCCGGCTCCACCTGTTCCACTGCAGTCTCTAAAGGACCGGCGTCCGAAATGGACAAATCATCCTGTCTAGGCTTTACAGATTTGTCTTTACGCTTCTTCGTGGAAGCGGGCGTCGGAGGATCCGACGGCATATTATAATTACACCTTTTGCCAAAGACTAACCTAGCGCAATCTAGCCTTCTCTTAATAGTGCGCTTATTAAACCTAGCACAAAACCGACACCCAACTACGTCGTGCTCCGGTCCCAAGCAAGGGATACAAAGCGAGTGGTAATCCCTATGCGGTATCTGCTTCCCACAAGAAATACAATTATTCACTTTTTCTGACATCCGGTAAACAACTGAGGCAAGAAAAAACAAAAATGCTCCCCAACGGGGTACTTAGCCCAACTTGGTATGTCTGAAACTCCGAAATCGAAAAATTTCAGAAAGCCGAACGGCACTTGCAACGCTGCTTCTGCATCGGACCATGCGGCAAAAAAGACTGAGGATATGACGTCGGTCATGCGCTTTTATACCCTGACGCTCTGATGTCAGGGCTGTGCACCCATGACCGACGTCAGCCTAATACTTTGGTATTCGGTCCGACCGAGGACAGCGGACTACCCATAAGTAAGGACTGCAGCAATGTGAGATGAAGAACATCTGTAGATTCGTTTAAGGACCTTGGTATATGGGTAAATCCAGCTTTGAGTTTTTCTAAACATATCAACCAATTGGTTATTAACAGTTATAAAATTAAGTCACGGAAATCAGAAATGATGAAGTCATGGTTTAATTACATTAGACGCAAACTTGAGTATGGAATAACAATATAGAAACCTTACAAGAAAACAAGCATGAGCAAAATGGACACAGTATGGCGAAAATATACAAACAGCATCCATGGATGTGAAAATTTAAGTTATTATGAAAGACTAAAATATCTGAACTTGTACACTGTCTCTTACAGATATTTAAGAGGGTGATTTATTCAGGTATATAGGGAATTCAGAGAAAACTACCTCTGTGAATATTAGGGATTATCAAAAAGTAGTATAGAATCATCAGACAACCTATGTAGAAGATTCTATAGGAATGAGAAGTGTACTAATTGGTTCTCCAAGAGAACAGCTGATGCATGGAACAGAATATTTTTAAGAACAACCTGGATACTGATTATGGCACAACTGCTTTGGTATATAGGTTATCAATGGCCATGGTAAACTATCTGCTCCTACAGCATGTGAAGAATTTATAATATGCTAATATGTACTCAAATGTTCTTTAATTTAACTTTACTATCTGGAATGATTGTACCTGTACTGCAGTGGTGGTGCTGCGGTAGTGCCGTCGCCTCATAGCAAGACGTTGTCCCATTCGATTCTCAGCTAGAGCGTCTACTGTGTGGAGGCATACGTGAATGGGGCGTGCCTTTGTTGAAGGTTGTGCATCAGGGCTGGTAACCCGGAACGTAAAAATCCACTACCAATCATTAGCGGACCGGAGTTCCGCTGTGGCGACCCCTAACCGGGAAAAGCCAAAAGACACACACACACTATCTGGAATGATTGTGCAGTACTTGTAGTTCACACATTCTCTCCTCTTACTGAGAATATATCTCTAATTTACCTGTGATAACTTCAGAAAAACCTGTTTGTTTAATTGTTATTAACAAGGTCAGGGTTTGATGTCCCTGAATAACCACTTTTCATTTATCCTACATACTTTTACTGATCTCATTATACTTTCACAAACCAATCTACAACTAATATTTTCCCGCTTTTTGTCCTGCTATATATTAAAATCATGTCTCTGTAAGTGCCTCCCTGAATAGAATCTGTGACACCTGACTAGTATCATCTTTAATGTTTATATTCTACAATCACTGATCATTAAAGAACTCACATCCTTGAAACATTTTATTTAATCATCTTTACAACTTGTTTTCTCAGGCAGTCATTACTTGTTTTGACCAACATGTCACAATGAACATGTCACTTCACCTTTGAAACTGATGCCTGAATACTGTCAGTTGTGATACCATGCTGCAAAATCTGTTTGATCATATACTCATGTTGTGCATACTGTAAAAATCAGATAAACATTCTGTGCATATTGTGAAAACTGTCTGGTAAATCTAAGCATACCATACTGAGCATTAAAATAACTGTATTTCCTACTAACAGTAATGATATCCATTTATTAACCAGGTAGGCTACTGGACACACAGTCCCTTTTCAGAAGCAACCTAGAAACAATGTCTGGTTAAGAGACTTGTGAAGGTCAGACAATAGGCAAATGTGGGTTGTGGGAATCAATCCATGTACCAGAGGAACTGCACCTCAAAGCCTTATCCCATTCCAGACTCATTGCTAACATCCTTATCTTCAAAAGAAGAAAGTTAATAAATGCTGTAATGAATGAATCAGTCCCTAAGATAGTGTCACTATACAATAAACCTAGAATCACTAAAGGTGTATCACATTCCCTAAATAACCATTCCCCATGATGCACAGACATACAAATGATATTCATGCTATTTAACTGTCTGATGCATGACATACTGAAATCTGCAACTAGTCCTGCTATGTCTGCCTCATGATATTCCAGTGGTACTTTCCATTATTTTCATTAACTTTTTGTAACTATCTTAACTTTTCGAATCATTCACTTATATTTCTTTTCAAATGATTTGAGAATCACTCATAACACATCATTAAACCCACACAGGAAAAAATCTGAAAATGAAATTTACCTTTAAAAAGTAATCATATTTAGTCTCCTGCAATTTAAAAAATAACGTTTTACTGAAAAGTCACAGATGTGTATATGTAAAAGATGATGTGAATACAACTATAATATACTGGTTACAACTTATTTGAAGCAACTGACAATTTTTGTTTGTGGCTACTATTTACATAAATGAAGGTTTCCATGTGCCTACTCATAATTTTACCAGTGTTAATATTATTTTGCAAATCTCGTGCTAATTTCTTTTCACAAACTTAGTTCCATTGCATGGAGAAAGAAAGATAAGTGTTTTTATTTCTTGACCAGCTTTTCAATTAATTTTAAAACTGCTGGTATTAAACTCTAGTTTCATTCTTATGTGTTGAGTGTATGCCAGGTTAGTTGAGGACTAGTTTTTGAATTAAGGCATTTATTATAATTAAGAATTAAGGCAGTTCCAGGCCACTCAACTCAGAGTTAAGGGTCTAATTGTTTTTCCCCTCTCACTCACCCTGTTGTAGTTGTGCTCTTAAACCCAGTGTATCTGTTATTGCCTGCCCTTATGATAATTAGACAATATAATCCCCCCCTCCCTGCTTATTGGCTGTTGACAATAAGCACATAAGTATCATACGGAAAAGTCACTCCTCTTAAACTACTCACCTGACTAAATGACCTTTAATAAAATGACTTAATACTGCATGTACTGATACAGCTTGCACTGATTTTAGTATTAATGAGTTATTTTCTACTATAATTAATTTACTGGTTCTTGTTGTTTGTAGAAAAAGGTTTCTAATCTAGTTTTTTTCCAACTTATATTTTATTGCATTTTCAGATTTAAATGTTAACAACAATGACAAAAAAAAACAGTATACAATGAAAGAAAATGAAAAACATTATACAGCCATTTAACATAAATCGTCTATATCATCCTGCCATGACAGAAGAAAAACAGAACTGGTTATCTACTGTATAGTAAATGACATTAGCCAACACAATAAGACATTTATCTAAATAAACTGAGGTAATACAGACATAATATTAGGAAACAAAAGCTGACCAGTAGATAATACAAGAAGTAAATTAAACCTTTGAACTCAACTATTTACAACTGTACAAATAGTGCCACTAATAGTTGAGAGATAAACTTTTACTAATCACATGTTATTTTACAATGAATTATGCTGCTTAGAGAGAGGGTCCTCCATACCAAATAATGTGGATAATTACATAGTTATAACATAGATATTTATTATTCTAATATGTGGTCTAAGATATTTCAATATTTTTAGGAATTGTATTCGTTTCTTTTTATCATTAATCATGAGTTTGTGTGAGATTATGTAAGTATGGGCCATATTCCTAAATTCTCCCTAGTTTAATTTAGATTTGTCTATCCAGTTTTGAGTAATATATAATTTGACTAGTTCAAATATGGGGATCAGAATTTTTAAATCTGATGTGGGTACGTAAAGTGAGTTAACATGTAGAATCGCAAATTCCCAGGATAATGTAGTTTTGCCATAACCCATTTTGTCACGTTTAATTCTTGAGTCCCAGAGGTTATGTGCAAATTTGCAATACCAGAGGATATGTAATAAGTCTGCTATTTTTGATGGACAGAAGGGGCAGAAAGGTGAGTTATTCAGGAAAAACTTATTTAGTCGTTCTGGCGTGTAATAGGCATTATTGTTGACCATTAACTGGGTATAAGACAATTTCATGTAGAGAGAGTATTTGTTTTTATTAAACCATGCTTGTGAGAGCTGAGCATTAGTTATTTCTGGAGTCTTGTCTTTCCAGTATTGAGCAGATGTAAAGGTGGACTGGTATTTTATAGAGGTGCTTAACTTGTATTCAGCTGATAGCATTTTTTGGGAAGTTTTAAGAACTTGACTAAGGCCTGTGTGTTTGTTATTACATTTTCTATTTCTTGTGGGATATCTCTGAAGATAGATATCTTTTCCACCAATTGTCTCAATACTATTGTGTATTTCTTATTAAGGTTGAGATGATGTTTGATATCTTTTAATGACCTGTTTTTAAGACTATATAGACCCCAGACTGTAAGATCTTTGATTTGTGGATATTAATCTAGGTTGATCATTTAATTTCCTATTTTTAAATCTGGGTTCAAGTGTATTGGCTGTAATACGGTTAAAGCACTTTTTAGTTGTAGGTCTGACAAAAGCAATTGAAAGGTTTTGATTTTGTGTTTAATGGAGGAATGAAGTTTTATATCTTTTAGGTTAGATCCATCTATAAATGGTATGGATTTAGGATTTATATTAGTCTTTAAAACATGAGCGTACCACACATTAACCCATTTTGGAAAGGATTCCACATATTTTGGGATGTGGTCAGCTATTAAAATAAGTCTATTTGCACATATTAGATCATAGTAGAGTTTAAAGTCTGGTAACCCCAGACCTCCTTTGTCTTTAGGAAAAATAAGTTTTGTTATAGCTATCCTTAGTTAGTATTTTATTGATTTTTTAAAGAAGTTGGTAGGAATAATAGTGTTGGTAGCATTAAATTGGTATAATATTTTTGATAAAATATTCATTTTAATTACTGCCACTTTTGATAGAACTGAAAGTTTCATTAGTTCCCATCTGTCCAAGTCATTTTCTATGTTAGTCCAAGTTTTAAGAAGATTATTTTGGTAGGAGTATTTTTGGTTATATTCGAAGTTAATTCCTAGGTAGTGGAATGCTTTTTTAACTTTAATTTCTGTGTTTGGGAGAGGGAGGAGATTTTATCCTAATGGGTTGATTTGAAATATGAGGGATTTAGATGGATTTACTTCATAGTTGGAAGCTTTTGAAAGATGCTGATTGTTTTTATAATCTTACCTAAGTCCATGTTAGGTGTCTGAAAATAAATGATCAGGACATCAGCAAACACTGAGATTAAAAGTTTATTATTAAGTATTTTAGGTATATGGTGAAATATTTTTTGTGCCAGGTAGATGAAGAGGGGCTCTATATATAGATTAAAAAAAAAGGGGGAAAGGGGGCATCCCTGTCTTGTACCTTTTACTAGTTTTATTTTATTGGAGACAAATTTATTTATGACCAATGTGGTGTAATATGACTTATATACTGCTCTGATTTTTTTCTATAAATGTATTTGGGATATTAAATTGTTTTAGAGTCAAGAAAAGGAATTCAAGGGTTGACTCTATCGCATCTAATGCCAAAATGTATCTAGGAGATTTATCTTTCTCATGAAGATGTATGGCTGCTTCGAGGGTCAGGGTGTTAGCCCATGTTTGTCTCCTTGACATAAAGCCAGACTGATCTGCGGATATAACTTTGGGTAATAGTTTTTTGATTCTATTTGCTAGGACCAGGGAGTAGATTTTAATGTCAACATTTATGAGGGAGATAGGTCTATAATTAAATGAGTTGCTATTGTCTGTATTTTGTTTATGAATAAATATAGTTTTAGAATTGTTTAGGTAAAAATCTTGGAAGCCATGCTTACTTATATGGTTAAAGATTTTACATAAGATGGGGGGTCAAATTAGGAGCAAATGTAAAAATGTGATGTGAATCCATCAGGGCCTGGTGCTTTATTACTTTTTAGGCCTTTTATTGCTTCTGCAATTTCCTCTGTATTAAAAGGAGCTTCTAAAAGCAACACTTGTTGGTCTTCAATCTTAGGGAATTTAAGATCTTTGATGAAATTGTTAAAGTTCTCTAATGAAGGGGTATTCATACATTTCCTTATATATTTTTTCAAATATCTGTATTATTTCTTGAGTATCTGTGCAAATTTTGTTATTATATAAGATTTGTGAAATTGTTGTGGGAGTATGATATATGTTAATTAGTCTTGCCAGAAGCTTAGAGGGTTGTTCTGTCCAATGTGAATAGTTAGTTAGCAGCTTCATTTTGTGGAATGATAAGTTCTGAGAATGGAGTGTGTATAGTATAGTGGGCAAGGAGTTTTTTTTTCCAATTCCGGTGAACATTTATGTTGGAGGGATACTTCAATTTTATGGATTTCATCTTTTATTGAGTTTTCTTTTTCTTTAGTAAGTTTTTTTGATAGTAAGATGCTTTTTGGATCACTAATCCTCTAATTTTGGCATTATACGCCGCCCATATAATGTCAATTTTGATGTCAGAAAGGGACAGATTTGAATCTAATGACTCTAATTCTTTAATATCATTTATCACTTCTTCTTTGTCTAAGTGGTTAGGGTTTAATGCCCAAGTGAAGGATTTTTCATTCTTTAATGGGTTGGTTACTGGGTTGTATTTATAGTAATCTTAGAGTGATCCCAGAGGAATCTTGGACAAGATGAGTATAACATTTTATCATTGATTAAGGAGTTAGAAATTAAGAAAAAATCAATCCTAGACCAGGTCTTATAACATGGACAGTAGTATATGTATGTGCACATATTGGTGGAATGGGCTTTTGTATAGTAAGGATCACACAGGCAATAGTATAGCCTTGAATCTTCTAGGCTTCCCTAGAATCTCACCCAGGAACACAGCTATTTGTGAAGCATACCCATGAACATTGTACTCAAAGTATGTCTGCTAGACTTAACTAAAGACTTTACTCTTATTTGCTAGGTAACAAAGTATGTCTGCTTGACTTAACTCTTACTTGCTAGGTAACAGAGTCTCCTGAGTCTGATACGACAGCAGCCAACCCCCCCTCCAAAGGTCCCTGTATCCCCCTCCTAGCCTATCTGCCATTTTTATTGTAACCTGCCTGCCCTACTTTTTTCACTGGTTCCTCTCCCCTAGCTCTTATTTCTCCTTAACCTGGGGTAACTCAGCTGTGGCTGACTCCTTACTCTCAGGCCTCCTACCATTTAGCTGAGCTCTCCCCCAGCTGACTTACTTTATCCTCTCTCTTTCCCTTTATACCTACTGGCTACCCCTTTCTGTTCTTAACCTTAGCCATTTCTGCTTTGGGATACCTTACATAGCTCATCTGTCCTTAGGGTCTTCATCTCTTCTACCCTCTAAACATTCTCTGTTTTCCTCAGTTAAACCCTTCCTCCCACTATACTTTTCTCCTACACACTTTTTGTCTCTGCTACCCTCTCTGCTTATCCAATTTACACTAGGGCCCTCTGCTCTACCTCTTGCCTATCTATCTCCTTTCTACACTTATTCTGCGCTATATTGCTAAACCTGCCTGCTTTGTCTACTATTGTACTCTCCTCTTCATACCTACTTCTACTTACTTTTTTACCTATCTTCCTGATTGTTTCCTCTCCTCCTCTCCTCTGTGGTTTCTACCCGCTCCGCTCCGCTCCCCTCCCTACCCCCAATTCCCACCCACCCCCAGGGGTCCTGCCCTTATAGCTCCCTAGACACACCCCCTATCCTAACCTTCCTATCCTGCTCTTTCCCACTCTAACTTCCACCCACTACCACATACTCCCACCTTATTTCCTCTAATTTCCTCTTACCCCTCCCACTACAACTAACCCTCAGATTTTACATCTTTCTCTATCTTACTCCAACCACCTCTTTCTTATCCTTTATCTGTTTACTCTATTTTTGACATAAGTCTAGGATACTACCTTCTACTTCATCTCTCTTACTTCCTCTCTTCCATCTCTCACATATTTTACTCTTCTCACCATGGCTCCCTACATGCCAAACCAGATTTTACTCTTAATCCTACTTTTTTCCACCCTATGCTCAGTTTACCTCCTATCCTACTATGAGGAATCACTCTACGACCAATCTTTCTATACACACAAACACACTACAACATTGTTCTCTCCACCTAATTCATATCCATATACTCCTTCTACCCCCAACTTCCAACTACCTAAATTCCATAGACTTAAACACCTCAGCTATGGCTTGCCTACGGATAACAAATCTAAAACACTTTCCCTTCTAGTATGTAAGCTCACGTTCAAACCTAGAAATCCTACCCTCCAAGATGGGGACATCCACCCCAACCCTGGACCTACTTTCCCTTCTCCCCTAGTGTCAATACACAAACTCGATAACACCTTCCTAATAGGACATCTTAATACCCAAAGCATAAACAACAAAATACCCCACCTGCATGCCCTCCTTCATACACATTCATTTGATATTCTCTGCCTCACAGAGACATGGCTAAAACCAACCACCAAAGACACCGAGATTATTCCCCAAGGCTACAATATAGTTAGACTCGACCGTCCCAACCGCAAAGGTGGTGGAGTTGCAATTCTTTTTAAAAATCATCTGAATATCACTACCCTTCCTGCCTCTCCATCCCAAGATAGCAAGTTAGAAGCAATCATTACAAAACTCCAGTTAAATTCCAAAAAATCCCTTTATATTATCTGTATGTACCTCCCACCGGGTGACAATATACCAATCCTGGAAAATTATCTTAGTTGGATATCTACTACATATCCCCAAGAAACTATTATACTAGGTGACCTGAACATAGACTGGAATAACATTAATACTGAAAATCCTTCTTCTCATATCAACCTACACGGCTTTATCCAAACCATCACCTCTACTACTAGGCTGAACAAACATAGTAATAGAGAAAGCATTTTAGACTGGATACTTATAAATAGAATTAAAGATAACTACAAAGCAGGAACCTTGCCAGATGATATCAGTGACCACTCCTTAACATTCATAATAAGGGAAAAAGCCGATTGTGTAAACCCACCCACTACAAGAAAAATACGCACCATCAAACATTTTAATCCCGATCTATTTCAGGCTGAACTTAGTGTATGCAACTGGAATCCCTTAAAAACACTTCCTCTTGAAAATGCAGTATTATACTTCAACAAAATCTTTTTATCCATTCTTGACTTACATGCTCCTGAACGCATCATTAGAATGAAATCTAATACTGCCCCTTGGCTCTCCCATGAAACCAAAAAACTTATTCTCACCAGAAATAAAGGCTGGGCCTCATGGAGATCCCATTGAAATAACCTAGATCTTCTACACTTCCGCCAGCTCAGAAATCTAACTAAAAAGGCAATAATATCTGACAAAAAGAAATTCTACTATGAACTACAACAAACCCATGTCAATAATTCTAAACTTTTCTGGTCATCTGTCAATAGACTTCTCTCCCCAGGTACTTCCAAAACACCTTCCCCTATTAATGCTGACCCTGATACCCCTCAGCAAACTGCAGATGCTTTCAACTCTTTCTTCACTGAAAGTATCCAAGCTCTAGCTAAACAACTAAATGCCAACAACTTAAACCCACCAAGTAACCTAACAAACTCTACCTTTAAATTCTCTCTACAACCTGTCTCCACATCTTACATATACAGACTCCTGCACAAACTAAAACCCTGTACCCCCTCTGCTGATAAGCTCCCCTCACTCTTTCTACAAAAGGCTCCTAAGGTTATCGCATATCCTATATCTATCCTCATAAATAGGACAATCAAAGAAGGAAACATCCCAGATATCTGGAAAGTCTCTCATATTATCCCACTTCATAAAGGTGGAAACTCCTTAGAATACTCTAACTATAGACCAATTGCTCTCCTCTCACCTTTAGCCAAGATCATGGAGAAATGTATCCACCATCAACTTGTACAACATCTCTCTCTTCACAACATAATAGCAAACTCTCAACAAGGTTTTAGACCACATCATAGTACTACTACTGCCCTGCTTTCCTTTGTAGACACTATTAATCAAAACCGTAATAACAACCTACTCTCTTCTGCCCTCTTCATTGACCTCTCCAAAGCATTCGATATGGTCAACCACTCCTTATTAATTAATACTCTTGAATCCCTATCTTTTGATATCCCAGCCATTAAATGGTTTAATTCCTATCTCACAAATAGAAAACAAGCGGTTCTTTGGGACAACCATATTTCTTCACTTTTGCCTGTTTCTATCGGAGTTCCACAAGGCTCGATTCTTGGCCCACTTCTCTTTTCTCTCTTCATTAATGATCTTCATACTATAATCCCTCAAGCAACCTGCATTCAATATGCTGATGATTCTACGCTCATCTGCTCCGCATCCTCCACCCCAGAGCTTATCTCTCTTACTCAAAAAGTCTTTACTACCATAGAAACATGGTTCTCCAGTCGATTCCTCCTATTAAATGCTAAAAAAACTAAACTGCTCCTTTTCACACCCACTTCTAGGACATCCCCATTAAACTTCTCCATCTCCTCCAACAGTGCCACTGTCATTCCACCTGACTCTACCACTAAATTGTTAGGTATTACCATTGATAATAATCTCTCTTTCAACCAACACATAAACAACTCCATAAAACAAGTCAACAGAAAAATAGGATCCTTATATCGAATCAGACCATTCCTTACTCCATCTACCAGAACTAGGATTGCTCACTCCCATCTTATTTCTACTCTTCTTTATGCCTCACCTATCTTCACCAACCTCAAGAAAAACAACCTAAACAAACTAACAACCTGCTACAATAACATTGCCCACTTCGCTACAGGTAACACCTACAGAACTCATCACTGTGTTAACTTGAAGCAACTAGGCTGGCTAGAGTATCAGAACTATCTTGCAATCCACCAACTTACCATTGCCCACAAAATATTGTACCAACCAAACAACACCCCTATACTCTCTCAACTCATAATCCCCTATAATAATCTCAACTCTCTCCGCTCATCTAGTAAGCTATTGACTAGTTCCATAAAATCAAACAACACTGCTGGTGACTCCCTTTTTACCAATTCTGTAGGTTCAAAATGGAATTCGTTACCTAGCAACATAACAAAGATTACATCACTGCCTCTCTTCAAATAAAACATTAAACTCCACTTCCAAAATCACTGGCTCTGCTCCTGTAGCAAACCTGATTAACCTGATTCCCAATACTTTAACTTTACTTATAACTACCTCTTCTCTGACTTTACTTCTCCACTTGGCATTCTTCCCTTCCTCCCACACTGTCTTCTAATTTGCTTCCTTGCCTATTACTGTCCTAACTTCATACATTTTCATAATCTAATTCCCTTTTATTTTTTCCCCCTTATTCTTTACACTCTTTTTCTTTACCTACTTTCCCTGTATCCATATCTTACATGTATCTCTGTTTTTTCTGTATACAATTTAATATCTTTTTTCCCTAGACTGTAACTGTGAGGGGAAGTAATTAATTAATGCACCTTTAATTTTAAGACATATAGCTTCTTATTTTCTTGTAACTATGTATGATAGAAATTAACACTTGTAATAACAATCTTAAATTGTTCAGTTTGTTATTATTGTTTTCATTAACATGCATACTAATATTTTTTTTGTCTCTATGTACTTATTTTTGTGGAGCTTTTCTCCCCGGGCCTCTACTGAAAATGAAATTTTCTCCAGATAGACTAGCCCGGTCAACAAATGTAAAATAAATAAATAAATAAATGTAAAATAAATAATGCTCTCTTATTATGGATTTTTTTTGCTAGTTCTGTCTTTTGCAGGGTCATTGACCATATTCTAGTCACCTTCTATTACATATTCATTATTCAAAAATTTTGATAGGTTGTATATTTGTATAATTAATTTGTGTTGATTGGCACAGGGCCCATATATATATTCAGGAAAATTGCAGGTCTATTTGATATGGAGTTGATGGTTTTAAAGTAGCACCACCTACCCTCTTTGTCTATACCCAAATCTATTACCTTTTCTTTAAAAGATTTTTTAATCAGAATAGCTACTCCTTTTGAGTTAGTCTCCCTCCCTGAGGCAATAATTGAAGATATCCATCTTTTATCTCTGTCTTTATTCTAATCCACATCTAGCAAGTGTGTTTCTTGTAAAAAGGTAATGTCTGAGTTGGACTGGGAAATTAAGTGTAATAATATTTTTTTTATATTTTTATCCTGTAGGCCTCTGATATTCCAAGAGCATATTTCACACATTTACATATAGTGAATATAAGTTCTAGAAAAATAAATGTAATACTTGGAAGACTCACTCTCCAATATGAATGTGCATATATACAAGTCGTAGATTAGGATTATTGAATCTATTGTGGCCCTAGAGTCTCTTGTTACCCCTACTGTGCCTAGCCACATACCTACTACCTCCAAGAGACTATTCAAAAGAACAAACAGTATTCTAAGTACTAGAGCAGGAGCATATTTGTTTGTATGAAATAGTAGCAACTGTAAGAAAAAACATATATACATAATATACATAATAAACTGAGCAATACAAGATGTGAAAAACTACTCCAAAAAAACACTCTCAACATCCATACCCCATTTATCAGAATAATTAATTTTTCCTGATTCTGGTATGGTAGGACCAGATTTTACATATCTTGAAAAATAAGGATAGTTATTAAACAACATATACCTTTATCTTATATATATTGATAATTAGAAGTATTAATGTCAGATACCATATGGATTATGACCTTAGTAATAAGGGCGGCAATTATTTCATTAAGCGACACTTAATGACATTGTAACACAACTAACTAGACTAGGCTATACCATGCCTCACTTCTAAACCATGTTGTATATTTGTTTTGCAAAAACAAAAGCTGTATTTTAGTGAACTTGCATCACCAACATCAGAGAGTTATGTTGTGCATATACACATGATCTATTATATGCCTAATAGTACTAATGACAGATAGCATATGGATTATGGCCTTAGTAATAAGGTAAGCATTAGTTTCATTAGGCATCCCTAGTGACATTATAGCACAACTAACTAGTCTCGGGTATATCATGTCTCCTTTCTAACCCGTGGTGTATATTCCTTTAGCAAAAACAGAAGCCGTATTCTAGAGAACATGCATTACTATCATCAAAAAGTTACTTTGGGCTTATACAGATTATTTATTATATGACTAGTAGATGATTATACTGTAACCAATTTCAATTACTGTGTAAGAAGAGAAAGAGAGGAAAAAATATATATATATACATATACACATTAAATATATATATATATATATATATATATATATATATATATATACACACATATACACAAATATATATATATATGTGTGTGTGTGTGTGTGTGTATGTATATATATATATATATATATATATATATATATATATACTGAAGCCGCTGTGGTGCAGCAGTAGGGTTGTTGCCTCACAGCAAGAGGTTTTCCCTTTCGATTCTCAGCTGGAGTACCTTCTGTGTGGAGTTTGCATGTCCTCCCCGCAGTCGAGTGGCCTCCATAAGACATGCGTGAATGGTCGTGACTTCATTGAAGGTTGGGCATCGAGCTGGCACCTTGGCACCCATAAAAAATCTACTGCTAATCATTAGCGGATCAGAGTTCCGCTGTGGTGAACCCTAACCAGGAAAAGCTGAAAGAAAAACAAAAAACATATATATGCATATACATACATGTACATAAATCTTAAATCTGTCTGATATATGGTATGTATTGTACAGTAATGGTCATGTTCTCTTTTGTTTAATTGGCCTTACATATACCGGTGTGGGAAAATACACAACCTGCTGATTACATTCATTACGCATTCAGAGCCTGATGGCATTTGTTCCCACTTGTTACACTACAATCAACATTCTTCTGTAAGATTTTTATTTCTATCAATATTAAAATGCTTTTTAACACTTTACAGAAGCAACAGTGACTCAAAGTTATACGTTTTACCTTTCTGATATCCTAATCTGAGAGAGAGAGAGAGAAAAGACTTGCCTGTCGAAGCTGTGTTAGTTTGTTGTCAGCTAAAATAAATCACCCCACCCACTTTTATTTTTGATTTCCATCCTGTTTCACTTTATTTTCTTCAGAAATTAAGCAGAAAATAGTCCATTTTATTTTTTCCCCAGTGTAGAGCTCCGAGGATGCAAGTGGCAAAAAGTCAGCTTGAAAAGTGTGTTACAGTTAAATCTTTCCCCCGTTTAGCCATAGATTTGAGGTAGAACCAAAAAGTTAAACTTATGTGGACATCTTGATTAGATGTTACAATCCTTTCTTTGGAATGTTGCAATGATGGTTATGGCTTGATTTAGGCCTTCAAGTTGCTTCCAGCCTGTTTGGGATGGGTACCACAAAGTACAGTTTTGTACCTACCATAAATGTAGATGTTCGAAGATCCACATTGCTGCAGTCCTTACATATGGGTAGTCCGCTGTCCTCGGTCGGCCCGAATACCAAAGTATTAGGCTGACGTCGGTCAAGGGCACTTAAAACTGACATCAGGACGTCAGGGTACAAAAGCGCATGACCGACGTCATATCCTCAGTCTTTTCTTGCCCCAGATGTCAGAAGGCCCTAAAAAGACATTTATGGTAGGTACAAAACTGTACTATGTTCTTCATCTCACATTGCTGCAGTCCTTACATATGGGTAGAATCCCAAAGCAGAGGTAAGGGAGGATGGCAAAACTATAAAGCATTAGGAGCTGCCAAAATGCCCTGTAAAATTGCAGTGGCAAATCCAGCCCTAGATTTAGAGTAAAGTGGAAGGTGGTAATGCTTAGAGAAAGTATGCACTGAACTCCAAGTAGCTGCCTCCAAAATATCTTTAGTAGCCACCCCCCTTAAAAAAGCTGTAGAAGTGGCAGTAGCCCTAGTGGAATGAGGCCTAATCCCAGCTGGAATCTCCTTACCATGATGGGAATAACAGAAAGCAATGCAAAAACCAATCCACTTAGAAATAGTTTGTTTTGAAACAGGTTTGCCCTGAGAACCCAAAGCAAATGAAACAAACAACTGCTGAGACTGCCTGAACCCTTTAGTTCTGCTCAAATAATATCGCAACTGTCTGTGTATATCCAAAGTGTGCAAAACCTTCTCCCCTTTATTTTGGGGGTTTGCATAAAAAGTAGGCAAATGAATAATTTGGTTTAAAGCCACACTAGAAACCACTTTAGGCATAAAGGAAGGGTTAGTACGCAAAGACACCCTATCCTTGTGGAAAATTAAGAAAGGCTCAACCGCCATAAGGGCCTGTAACTCAGAAACCCTTCTCACAGAGGTAATGGCCAACAAAAAAGCAGTCTTCCATGATAAATATTTCAACTCGGCAGTAGCTGCAGGCTCAAAAGGTTGTAGAGTGAGTTTCTCCAACACAAAATTGAGATCCCAAGCAGGAGTAGGAGCTCTACGTGGGGGTCTTATATTCTTTGCCCTCTAAGGAATTGCTTAAACAAAGGATGAGAAAATAATGGTGGGTCACAGTCATAGTGAGCAGAAATTGCTGCAGCATGAACCTTTATAGAGGAGAAGGACAAACCTTTGTCCAATAACTCAGTAAGGTATTGAAGAGCAACACTTAAATTAGGTTTAGAAACATCAAAGTCCTTTGCTGTACTCCAAATTAAAAATCTCCTCCATTTATCTGCGTAAACTTTCCTTGTACTAGGCCTTCTGGCCTCCAAAATAACATTCAAAACTTGTTGTGGAAGCTGAGACCCTCCAGGGTTTAAAACAGAATATGCCAGGCTGTTAGATGCAGAGAGTGAAGTTTGACATTGAGTAAATGACTGTTCTCCTGAGACAGCAGGTGTGGAATCGAAGGCAAAGGCCATGGAGGCTCCCGTACCAGACTTCTCAGTAATGGGTACCAGTGCTGTCGAGGCCAATCCAGAGCTATTACAATCATGGTTGGCTTGTCCTGTCTGACCTTCAGGAGTACCTTTGGGAGGAGAGGCAGTGGTGGAAAGGCATACACGTGAAGATTGCTCCAATTGAATGAGAGAGCATCCACTTTCCAAGCTGTGGGATGAAACCTTTTTGTGCAAAACTTTGGCAACTGGTAATTTAGCGGAGAAGCGAACAGATCTATGTCTGGAGTTCCCCATAACACTGTCAATTTTGAAATACATGAGGATCCAATTTCCACTCGTGGGGATCCATAATCTGTCTGCTCAACACATCTGCTAAGGAGTTCTGTGTTCCTGGCAGAAACCTTGCCTGTAGATTTAGCTGTAAACTGAGAGCAGTCTCCCACAAAATCATTGCTTGTCTGCATAGAGGGTATGAATGTGTCCCCCCTTGCTTGTTGATGTACCACATGACAGTTGTGTTGTCTGTTTGAATCAACACCTGCCCTGGAAGAAGTAAATCCTTGAAAGCTATCAATGCAAATTGGACTGCTAACATCTCCTTCAAGTTGATATGCAAATGTTGAAGTCTGGCAGGCCACGTGTCTTGTACCCATTTTCCATTTAGATGAGCTCCCCAAGCTCTGTCTGAGGCATCTGTCGTTAGAATCTGACTCGCCTCTGGTCGGGTCACAGAGAGTCCCTTGTTTAGGTGACATTCCTGAGCCCACCACAAAAATTCCTTTTGAATGCAAGGTATTATCTGAATGACAGTGTCCATATCTTGGCAGTGTTGCGTCCATACATTTTTGAGATACCATTGTAGCTTCCTCATATGCAGCTTGGCATTGGGAAGTACCAGAATACAAGATGCCATGAACCCCAAGGCTTGAAGGACTGTCCTTGCAGTCAGCCTGGACTGACGAGACAATTGATGGAAATAAAGAGAAAGATTCTTTTGTTTGTCCGGGGTCAAAAAGGCCATCTGGGATGCTGTATTCAGTCTCACACCCAGAAAGCACATGTCCTGAGAGGGTACTAGACTGGACTTTGTTTCGTTCACAGAATACCCTAGGCATCTTAACACTGCCATCACATACTGTAAATGATGAAGAAGCTCGTCCTTTCCTTAAGCCAGAATCAGGCAATCGTCCAAATAAGGATAGATTTGTATTCCTCTTAGCCTGAAGAAAGCTACCACTGGAGCCAGAACCTTCGTGAACACTCTGGGCGCAGTAGATAAGCCAAAGGGCAATGCAGAGAACTGATAATGAAAATTCCCTGCCCGAAAACGCAGATACTACCTGCAACTGGGTCTGATAGGAACATGAAGGTAAGCCTCCTTGAGATCCAGAGTCACCATCCAGTGATCTTTGCCCAGCAGAGGTAAAAGCTGTTGTAATGTCAACATTTTGAACTTGGGAATGTCCAGATATGTGTTGAGGATAGATAAATCCAAAATTGGTCTCCACATGTTCCCTTTCTTTGGTACTAGAAACGGGCGAGAATAAAATCCTAGGCCCACTTCGGGCTGAGGGACCGGCTGTATAGCTCCTATTTGAAGTAGTAGAGAAATCTGTTTGTGAGCCTCTAGCCTTTGCTGAGGAGGAACGTCTGGCATGCCTTTGAAAGGAGGCAAGGTATGGAAATAAAACTTGTAACCTTGATGTATGATATCCAATACCCATTTGTCCTGGGTAATTAAAATCCAATTTTCCTTGAAGAGTGCCAACCGTCCTCCCAAAGGTGCTGCCAGGCAAGAAGGATCTGGCAGCTAAAAAAGTAGGTCATTGGGCCTGTTTACGAAAGGACTGGCCCCTGCCCTCACTCGAAGATTGTGCAGGAGAACTCCATGTTCTAGGTCTGAAGGAACTCTGAGCTCTGCCCCTACCATGTCTAGATCTACCCCTAGACTGAGAATCAGAAGAAGGATACGTCCACCCCTTAGCAGGCCAATTCCTACTAAACTTCGGAGGCTGCACTTGCAAAAAATCTTTAACAGTCTGCATAGACTTAGCCTTGTCTTCCATTTTCTTCAAGACTGACTCCACAGGTGGACCAAACAACACTTCAGACTGCAAAGGAGCATCCAAAATCCTTGTCTTAACATGGTCAGATAAATTCTGATCCTTAAGCCAGGCGTGCCTGCGAAGAACTGAACCAGTGGCAGCCACCCTAGAAGAGGCCTGCAAAGCATCAAAACCACACTGTAAAGAATGCTTACCCACCTGTTCAGAGACATGTACCAAATCTTGTAATTCTTTACACTCAATGCCTTCTGCCAGAGCATCCACCTTAGATTTCAATTGAGAAAGAAAAAAATTTTGATATTTCAACATATGAAACTGGCAATTCAAAGCCCTCATTGCTAAGGTAGAAGATGTATAGACCTTCTTTCCCCATCTATCCAAAGCTCTGGCCTCTTTATCTAGGGGAACCGGATTCTTTACAACAGAGGCCTTGACACCCTTAGGTCCCTGACTAATAGTTTCTGGGTCCGCCCTAGGACTCTTATAGAGATATTTATGAGCCTCAGGCACCCTGTAATACCTATCCGGTTTGACAGGCGCAGGAGGCAGAGAATCAGGATTAAGTGAAGCCTCTGAAAATACATCTTGCACAACATCCAGAACAGGGGGTAAAAACAAAAATTCCCTAAGCCTTTTCCGTGAATCAGAGAAGTCCTGACCTTCCCACTTAAAATGTTCCCTCATAGAATGAAGTGTCTCTGAAAAAGAAAAATCCTCTGGAGGAGAAGCAGAAGGAGTGGAATCTTCTGCATCAGAAGCAGAATAAGGAGTGTACTCCTGCAAGTCTTCAGCCGAAGACTCTGAAACATCCGAAGCCTGTTCAAAACTTTCCAACTCCGGCTCCACCCTAGGCCTCTTATCAGAAGGGGGCAACGAACCTCTAATCAGAGTAATCAAATCTTCTGCCATTTTAAGCATGTGCTTCTTAGGCACAGACCCTGCTGAACTAGGACTGACACCAACAGAAGCTAAACCTGGCCTGCCTCTAGAAGAAGCCTTGGAAACAGAAGGAGAGGGCCTAACCACCCTGGGGAGGGAGGGGAGTACAGAAACCTGAGAAGCCCCTTCAGCCTGACCTGCCTCTTGAGAGGCCACATCCTGCAAAATCAAAGTCTCCCCCTGAGACTCCAGAGAAGCCTCCATCGGAACCACCGGTTCCACTGAAGCCTCTAAAGAACCGGCGTCCGGAACGGACGACTCATCTTGCCTGGGTTTAACCGCTTTGTCTTTGCGCTTCTTCGTGGAAGCGGGCATCGGAGTATCCGACGGCATATTATAATTGCACCGCCATCAAGACCAGCCTAGCACAATCTAACCTTCGCTTAATAGTGCGCTTATTAAATTTAGCACAAAAGCGACACCCGACTACGTCGTGCTCAGGCCCCAAACAAGGAATGCACAAAGAATGATAATCCCTATGCGGTATCTGTTTCCCACAAGAAATACAATTATTCACTTTTTCTGACATCCGGTAATACACTGAGGCAAGAAAAAACCAAAATATTCCCCAACGGGGTACTTAGCCAACTTGGATTCGGTCTGAAACTCCGAACTCGAAAAATTTCAGAACGCCGAACGGCACTTGCAACGCTGCTTTTGCATCAGACCATGCGGCAAAAAAGACTGAGGATATGACGTCGGTCATGCGCTTTTGTACCCTGACGTCCTGATGTCAGTTTTAAGCACCCTTGACTGACGTCAGCCTAATACTTTGGTATTCGGGCCGACCGAGGACAGCGGACTACCCATATGTAAGGACTGCAGCAATGTGAGATGAAGAACATCTTCAGTGAGCTTTTTAGGAATTTGGTGAAGTGAAAATAGCTAAATAGTTATGGCTCCTTTAGAATAGCTGAGAGTATATCAGAAATGTAAAAGTTATTATTCTTTTTTTTCCTTTTTTTCTCTCTCTCCCTCCTTTCCCATGCTACTTCTTTTCCCTCTCCCTCCTCCTTCTCATTTTAGAAGTTAAAGGCTTGGAAGTTCATCAAAAGCTTTAGAAAAGGCACTTTTAGCCTCTGTTGGTATATTAGCAGTATATGTTTGCTCTTTATAAGTGAAAGATAGTGCATTGGGATATCTCATCTGGAATTTTATTTTTTTTGTGATGAGATAAGAGCAAAGGGGTGTAAGTGCTCTTCTTGCTTGCTTTATCTGCACAGGGAAATCTTGGGTCAAAAGTGAGTTTGTTTCCTTTCCAATTCAGGAAGCCTTTTTGTTTTGCTGCTTTTAATATTTCCTGCACATGCTGATAGTTTAGTATTTTGGCATATATTTGTCTTGGATTAGTAGGGTTTTGTGACCTTCGAAGAGCTCTGTGAAATCTTTCAATTACAATGCCTTTACTTGTAGGATTATTGTATAGTAGAGATGAAAATATTTCCATTAAGGTTTTTGGTAGTTGCATTTGGTCTATTGATTCTGGATCTCCTCTTATGAGAATATTTTTTCTTCTACTCCTTGCTTCTAGATTAATAAGTTTTTGTTGCAGGTCTTTTAAGGCAGTTTCTTTTATTATTTAGTTGCTTTTGTATTTCTTTAATTCTCATTTCATTAGCTGCTGTTTTTGCTTCAGACTGATCTAGCCTCTCTACTATTTTTTTCAATTGAGATGCCAAAGTTAGATAGTTGATCTGAGAAACTTTGAATGGCACTTTGTATATGGTAGAAGTGCTGATTTTTGGTCATCAAGTGTAAAAGCCCCTTCAGGTTTGTTTTTAGGATTAGGTTTGGATAGTTCTTGTGGCTTCAGTGTTCTCTCTCTTTTAGAGTTAATCTCAATTTCTGGAGAAGATAACTGTGATAGTTTGGTTTTTGTGGTTTGTAGATCCATGTGGTCTTGATCATTAGACATTCTTTTCCTTTGTAGTATAGAAAAGTATTTTGTCCCTTTTATTCTTGTATCTGTTCATTTCTTATTCCTTCTATTTCTTTCTGACTGTGTTAGGCCTCAAGCTGCCATGCTGTGCTGCAGTATAAGCTTTCAGAGAATAAAAAGCTGTATTTTCAGTAGAGAGGCCTTTTAAAACTCCAGAAGTGTAGCAGAGAGCTTGGTTGATATGACTTAGTTTTTAGTTATTTGAAAATCCAGTCCGATGGCGTTTGATTAAGACAAGGTAAATAGTTGACTGAGGAGCTACAAGGAGAGGGTGTTTACATGATATCCACCATCTTGGAAAACTTTCTAGTCTAGTTTTTTATTGAACTTTGAATACTCAGTAGCAAGTCCACCCAAACATTATCCTAAAACCGAACTCCAAGCAGTTATAGTTATAGTTACCCCTGCCCCCACAGTCATTCATGTCAGTATAATGGACCAGCACTTCCCCATAACTTCTTTAACCAGCCTGATTGAGATGGGTATCTTGAAACAGTGTAGAAACTGTCTCATGCTACACTAAGGCCATCACAGTACATAATCCATCATATGCTGAGGTTCTAAAGATTAACTTTCCTAAACCTCAAAGACCTCCAAAACACAACACAGGCAAGAAAATCTTTCAGCAAGTTAAGCCTACCTCCTTGCAGAGCACGAGAAGTCTCAAAGTCACAGACATTGAGCCTGTAAGGCAGGCATCAATCCAACCAAACATTATTCTTATATGTGACTCCACTGTAAGACACACAGATGTGTATCTTAACATGCTGAACAAGGAAAGGGTGATGTTCAGCAGTTGTCTGATGCTAGGATCTGTCAGATCATACATACACTCAAGTCTTTGAACAACAAGTACCAGTATGACTCTGTCACAGTTCATACCGGGGTCAATGACTTGAGGTGTACCTCCTTGGACTATATGAACAGAGACATGATGGAGAGCTCAGGCTATTTGTCCAAGGCAGGTATGAGCTTTACATTGAGCAGCATTCTACCTTTTCCCAGGATGATGCCACAAAATGAGCAAAAAATAACTGACTTCAATAATTGGCTTAGTTTTTGGTGTAATTCAAAGGGGGTCCAATATTTATCAGCCTGCACAGACAGATTCTATATCACAGCAGAAGTCAGTAAGTTCATGCAGCTATATTCATACAACCTGCACCTAACAAAGTTATCTTGTACCATTCATGAGCTCTACACAATATACCCATCCACATATCCTGTTAGCACAGTAAAGTACAGTTTTGTACCTACCATAAATGTAGATGTTCGAGTGTATATACTGCTGCAGTCATCACACTTGGGTTATCCTGCCGTCAGGTGGTCCCGCAGTCGGCCGAATTCCAAAGTCTTGGTCCGGCGTCGGTTGTTGTCGCTTCTTCTCTGACGTCAGTGCGACAGGGGGATAAAAGAGTCAGCTGATGCCATTTTCTTCAGTTTTTCTTGCCCCAGATGTCAGGTACCCCCCAACTAGGAAGGCAATACAAATAACTATGCAAAAATACCTTAGTAGATAAACAATAGTACTAGCTGTTAGAAAATACACCATATAGACATGCATCCAATAGACTGATGTACATGGATCTTAATGGATGAGAAAGAAAGGCCTTTATGTAGCATCTCAGTTAAGTATTGCAGTATTTGAGGAATGTTTGGTATCCAAGGATTTTGGCCTTTAGCCTGGTTCCATGCACAAAATCTTTTCCACTTGTCTGAGCAAGTTTTTCTGGTGCTGGGCCTCCTGGCCTCCAAAATGACATTCAGGACGTCCTTTGAGAGAAGTGTTGATTGATAATTCAAGGTATTCTCCATGCAGCTAAATTTAAAGTCCTGAGCTGACTGTGAAGGATCTGAGAGTTTTGCTAAGTCAACAGAAGTGGGAATTGAGGTAAGATCCACGGAGGGCTGTGAGTCAAAGTCCTTAGTAATGGGTACCAGTGCTGATGTGGCCAGTCCGGAGCAATGAGGATCATTTGTGGTCTCTCTGATCTGACTTTCAGTAATACCTTGGTCAAGAGAGGTAGTGGTGGGAAGGCATAGACTGTCAATGCTGTCCAACTGAATGATAGGGCGTCCACTTTCCAGGCTAGGGAATGATAAGTCCTTGTGCAAAATTTCTGTAGTTGGCAATTGTTGGGGGAGGCAAATAGATCTATGTCTGGGCGTCCCCACCTTTGAGTTATCATTGAAAATACTTGTGGGTGTAGTCTCCACTCGTGAGGATCTGCCAAATTTCTGCTTAATTCGTCTGCAAATATGTTTTCCTTTCCTGGTAGGAATTGTGCTTGCAGTTGTACTTGGTAAGTCAATGCTGTGTTCCACAAGGTCATTGCCTCTCAGCATAAAGGGTAGGAGTGTGTTCCTCCCTGTTTGTTTATGTACAACATAACTGTGGTGTTGTCTGTCCTTATTAGTAGTTGTCCTGGATGCAAGAGGTCCCTGAAGGCTGTCAGTGCATTTTGCACAGCTAGCATCTCCTTTTGGTTGATGTGTAGATGCATTTGTTTTGCAGACCATTTGCCCTGTATGCACTGTCCTGCCATGTGTGCTCCCCAGGCATAGTCTGAATAATCTGTTGTCATAGTTTGGTTTGCTGGAGGTAAGACAAAAGGAAGACCATTGTTTATTTGACATGCTTGAGCCCACCATAGGAACTCTTTTTGAAGGCAGGGAATGAGAGGTATACTTGTTTCGAGGCTGTGCCTGTGTTGAGTCCAAACACTTTTCAGGTACCATTGCAATTTCCATATATACAGCTTTCCATGTGGAATTAGTTGAATGCAGGATGCCATGAACCCCAATGCCTGCAGGATTTTCCTTGCAGTGAGCTGGGTAAAAGTTGCCAACTTTTTGAAGTATTGAGTCAGTTGTTTTTGTTTTTCTGGCATGAGATAAGCCATCTGGGCCATTGTATTTAAGCTGGCACCCAGGAATATTATGTCTTGTGAGGGTTTTAGCTTTGACTTCATTTTGTTTACTGTGTACCCTAGGCAAGTTAGCAGCTTTGTTTCAAATGCCAGATGCTGTAATAGAATGGCCTTGCTGTCCGCTTGGATCAGGCAGTCATCCAGATATGGATATATTTGTACTTCTCATTGTCTGCAGTATGCAATTATTGATGCCAAGCATTTCGTAAATACTCTGGGCGCAGTAGATAAGCCAAAGGGCAATGCAGAGAATTGATAATGCGTTGTACCTGCCAAAAATCTGAGGTATCTTTTGCAATCTTGTCTGATAGGGACATGAAGGTATGCCTCTTTGAGGTCCAACGTTGCCAGCCAAGACTCCTTGCCCAGCATGGGAAGAAGCTGCTGTAGTGTGAGCATTTTGAATTTGGGTACCTCCAGGTATGTGTTTAGAATTGAGAGGTCTAAAATGGGTCTCCAGGCTTTGTCCTTTCTTGGTACTAGAAATAGTCTTGAATAAATACCTTGACCTTGCTCCTTTGTAGGTACCTTTTGAATTGCTTTCATATCCATGAGAGCTGAAATTTGCATTTGTGCCTCTGCCCATTGGTTTGGAGGCAGATTTGTCATGCCTTTCATCCGTGGTAAAGTGTGAAAATGAAATCTGTAGCCTCAGGTAATGATATCCAGAACCCATTTGTCCTTTGTTATGATGCACCAATTTTATGGAAATAGAGCCAGTTTTCCTCCCAAAGGTGCTGCCAGGGCAATTTTGCTTGGCAGGTGAAGAGGGAAGTCATTGTGTTTGTTTCCTGAAGGGTTGAGATTTTTCATCTCCACCTCTGAGTTGTTGTATGCCATTGTCTAGGCCTGAAAGAACCTTGTGGCTGGCCTCTGCCCCTTGGGCGTCTGTACCTACCCCTTTGGGGTCTGTCTGATGCAGGAAAGGACCAGTTTTTTGATGGCCAGTTTCTGCTGAAACGAGGAGGTTGTACCTGTAAAAAATCTTTAACTGTCTGCATAGATTTTGCCTTTTCTTCCATTTTCTTTAAAACTTCCTCTGTTTGACACCAAATGACACATCTTTCTGCAATGGAGCATCCAATAACTTTGCTTTGACATGTTCTGGTAAGGCTTGCTCTTTTAGCCAAGCATGTCTACATATTACAGATCCTGTGACAGCTGCTCTACATGAGGCTTCCAATTAATCAAAACCATACTGTAAGGTATGCTTTCCCACCTGTTCTGCTGCATGCAGCAAATCCTGCATCTCTTTGAAATCAGGTTGATCTGTCTGAGGGATCATTTTCTGCTTTAACTGTGTAATCAAGTACTGCTGGTATTTTAGCATGTGGAATTGGCAGTTTAAGGCCCTCATGGCCAAAGTGGTAGACGTATACACTTTCTTCCCCCATCTTTCTAATGCTCTGGAATCTCTTTCAGAAGGTAGTGGATTCTTAGCAGTAGAGACCTTAACCCCTTTGGGATCCTGGGAAATGGTTTTGGGGTCTGCAACAGGGCTTTTATATAGAAACTTATGAGAATCAGGAACTCGGTAGTATCTATCTGATTTAGCTGGTGCAGGAGGTAAGGAATCTGGGTTTAGACTAGATTCAGTGTAAACATCATCCAAAATGTCTACAACTGGAGGAATTGCAAGGGGTCTATGCTGTGGAAGAAGAAGAAACTCACTGAGTTTTTTCTTAGAGTCAGAGTAATCTTGGCCTTCCCAGTGGAAGTGTTCCCTCATGGTGTGTAAAGTTTCCCCAAAAGAGTAGTCTTCAGGGGGGGAGACAGAGGGAATGGACTCTTTAGCATCTGAGTCTTCATAAGGAGGGAAGCAATAATCCTGGTCCTCAGAGTTAGCTGAGGAAATGGATGCTTGGTCAGAGGAAGGATAATCTTCTTCCAGTCTAGGCCTTTTGTCAGGAGGGGGTTGTGAACCCCTGATAAGGGTAATTAAATCCTCAGCCATCTTAAGCATCTGTTTTTTAGGCATAGGGGCTTGTGGTGGGGTCTGTGGACCCAGTTTCCTAACTTTTAAGGGGGCTTTAAGTTTAGCATAAGACTTAATAGAGATAGTTGTCAGTTTGAAGACACCTTCAGAAACTGAAGGCCTGTCCAAAAACTCCAGATCACCGTCAGGGTTGGCGTCCGAGGGGTGAGAGGGAACCGGCTCTTGAGGCCCAGCTGATTCGGTCTGGGAGGCCATCAGAATTTCTAAATCAGCGGTAGTCAGGGGCTGCGTAAGCGCCTCACTGAAAACAGGAGAACCGGCGGCAGGCCTTGCTGAGGCCTCGGTATCTGGTCTTGGCCTTGGCTGCCTGTCCTTATCCTTGCATTTTTTAATCATTGCTGATGTCGATTGCTCCGATGACATGCTATAGTTAAATATTCTGCCAAAATAATGTCGGGCGAAATCTGCCCAATGCTTGATTGTACGTTTGTTGAAGCTAGCACAAAACCGACAACCAGGGACGTCGTGGTCTGGGCCTAGGCAAGGAATACAATAAGAATGAAAATCCTTATGAGGTATTTTCTTCCCACAAGAAATGCAAATATTAACTTTGTCTGACATCGGTCTGAGGTAAGAAAAGTTTCCCCAACGGGGTACTTAGCTTTAGAGAAGACTTCGGGCTGAAATTCGATTAAAAAATCTCAGGAGCTAGCAGACCGGCACTTGCGAACTGCTTCTGCTTTGGGCACCGCGTGGCAAGAAAGACTGAGGAAAATGGCATCGGCTGCCTCTTTTATCCCCCTGTCGCACTGACGTCAGGGAAGAAGCGACGACAACCGACACCGGACTAAGACTTTGTGATTCGGCCGACTGCGGGATTGCCTGACGGCAGGATAACCCAAGTGTGATGACTGCAGCAGTATAACATGATGAACATCTTCTGTTCTTAAGTGGCATTTCAATTTCAGTGCTATTTCATGACTTAATCACAGGCTTAGTTTGTAAAAGTTAAAATAAATCATCTGTGCAGACACTGCAAAAAAAGTGAAACCACCTAATAATAAATGTCACACACTTCCAAATACTAGTCAAGTCCCTCAAATATGTCCAATTCTCATTCCTGTCTTGATAAAATAGCAGGAAAGCCAACTCTCAAAAACTGCTATAGACTTTTTATTTCCACTTACCAGCCTGTTTCAACTGACCGTTTTCTGAAAGGTCACAAATTGCACCTACTGCTACGAGTCACAATCCCTCATGTAAAAATGTCTGTATGGCTTAATGTGATGGAAGCATTTAGGGCTCAGGGTCTGGAATAGACTGTTTAGTTATATGTTGTGATGTGCAAATGTCAAAGGGTATCAAATTCCAACTAAAATGATACTTTATAAGTCATACTAGTACTAAGAATATGAAAATAACCAAGTTAGGATGCCATTTCAAATTACATTTGTGCAAATGCCATTTTGGAATGGCTAAACAAATACACAAGGAAACAATAAAAGTGCAAAACAGCATTTACACCAGCCTTTTTTAAAGTGCAAATTTTGCATGTGTGAAGTGGGGAGTGGTAAAGCATTTCCATGGAAGGAAAAAGCACATCCTTGTTTAATGCAATCCTATCCAAGCTTTCAGTACCCTGTGTGAAAATTTCCTTCATATAGCCATCTTCCTTTAAACAGACAGTTTTGCAAAAGCATATATCTTATAGACTACAGCTCTCAACTGAATCAGGGACAAATCTAGAAATAATCAGACTTATTTTTAAAACATTAGTGATGTTAACTTGAGAAATTGATATAATAAAAGAATGTGAATTAATGTACATTTTTTGAAGTAAAAGTCTTGTATGTAAACGTCTTATATAATACCAATTATTCTCATTATTTATTAAGTTTAATTCAGTATATTTACTTCAAAAGTCACCAGTTTAGGAGGGAATAAGAGGGAGAGAGCTAATATTTGAGTGAAAATCAGGGACAGTTGAGAGGTATGCGTATAGACCAGCCTATAGAATATACAATACACAGTATACAATTCTGCTGCCCTACATATGAAAATAACTCCAAATGGAATGTACTGTTTATTCCCACTTGCTTTCCCTTCCACTATTTTATTTTCTCAGAAAGGCTACCATGGTCTACCTTCTGATGCATTAGCTAAGATCTGTATTGTTTAAATTATTTCCAGTACTAATTTAATTATTCTTTATTTCTTGTACATCTGAGTGCTGCTATATTTACTATTCTGTGAAAAATTAACATATTAAATGTGGATCCTCATATGGTCTTGTCTATAGTCATATGCATATTAGATTCTTAAGCAGTTGCATTAGAAAGCCTACAGCTATTCATTGCTCATCTGTGCACTGCTGATTCACTCTCTTTCTCTTTTCCTCAGTGACCTTATAAATAAGAAAATGGTTACATGCATCAAAATGTGTTTCCATACCCAGAACTAGCTTATGTTCATCTTTAATATATTCAAACTTGGTGATAATTCATTTAGAAATATTTTTAAGCATTGCAATGGTACGTGTCATGACAAGTAATAGTAAGAATAGCTGTTTCAGTGTATACCCACAGATTATTTTAAATGTCCTTAATGTTCATTTCCAAGCACTGTTCCTTTGCTTCAAGGCAAACATTTCATAGAATATAACTTTTGTTTTATGTTCCTAAAAAGCAATAAAACCACTCTAATAAAGATTAAGGTTACTACAGCTTCAGCATTACAGCTATTAGCAATAATTGCATTTCATTTGTAAAAATAGATATGCGTTTGCCTCTTTGTAGGTTTTGTGAATGCAACAGCTGCTGCAGAGTAAGATTCGGGTACAAATCAGGCTGCAAATCTTGAGAAAATGATATTTGTACTTAGACTTTTAAAAAGTTTATGTCCTTATCCTCCACCTGATAACTGCGAAAGGTCATATTTTGTCTGTTTTAAAGATTTTCACTTACCAAACATTATCACCAGTGGGTAGTATTTGTCAAGGTTGGGAATACATTCAAGCTCTACCACAATATCTACCACAAGAGGAGTGTTTTTTGGCCCAAAAAGTTTAGTTTATTGACCATTTGGGCAGCTTTTCCATCTTTTTCAACTTTTTGGTTTAAAAGCCCGCATTTGCGCTTGTTTCCTGCCTTTCCTGTAACTAGTCTAGTCCAGATACAGATTTGCTGTATCCAGGACTGTTGGTAAGCTTCTGAGCCCCCCAAGCCTTTCTGTGTTAGAAGGAAGCCTTCTAGCTTATCAGTGGGAGTGGTAAGCACAAGGTAGCCTATCTACCACAAGAGGAGTGGTTTCTGGCGAGACATTTTAGTTTTTGGCCATTTGGATAGTTTTCCATCTCTTTCAACTTTCTGGTTTAAAAGACTGCATTTACACTTGTTTCCCACCTTTCCTGTAACTAGACTAGTCCAGGTACAGATTTGCTGTATCCAGGACTGTGTGTAAGCTTCTCAGCCTCCAAGCCTTTCTGTGTTGGAGGGAAGCCTTCTAGCTTATCAGTGGGAGTTGTAAGTAGTAGGTAGCCTATCTACCACAACAGGAGTGGTTTTTCACCCAGACATTGTAGTTTATTGACCATTTGGGCAGTTTCTCCATCTCTTTCAACTTTCTGGTTTAAAAGCCCACATCTGCGCTTGTTTCCCCACTTTTCCTGTCACTAATCTAGTCCAGATACAGATTTGCTGTATCCAGGACTGTTTGTAAGCCTCTGAGCAGTGCCAAAGTCTGTTCTTCAACTTTTCCCTTACATCTGCTAGTTCTCTCCTCTCCTGCACTTTTACTAGCTTATAAGATTAGCACTTTACCAGACTTCTTGTAGCAATTATTGTAGTACACAAAAGTGCTACCAGCACTAAACGTTCCACAAGAAAACCGCTCCAGTACTTATTATTAATGCCCACCCCTCTAGGCATGTCTAAAGGTCAGTTCCCTGTGCTTTCCCCTATTAACCTGGTGAACTTAGGCATCCTGAGGAAATGTAGCAACTGCCTCATGTACACTGAAAACCCGCACCTCTTATCCCCCAACACTCAAACTTGTGAGAGATGCACTTATATATCCAAACTGGAAGGCATGCACTCTCCAGCCAAGACTGGAATAGCTGGTCAAGAGGAGAAGGTCAACACTTGCACCACACCACATGGAAATCATAGCCTTCCAGAACAAACACCAGCATTGCTTTCACATAAAAACACAAACCACACACCCACCTTTGTGGAGGCTCTCAGTAAAAATTTAACCAAGCAGCAGAGACCTCCAAGGCAGAAACGCACTCGACCACAGCAACACAACACTAATGACGAGACACATACCTCTCCTAAACAGTGTGCCTCTCAACCAAACCCCTGAGGCAAAACAGCATACCCAACACACTAGTCGTAAGTGACTCAATAGTGAGGCACACTGATGTCCCACTCACTAGATTGAATAAAGAGAAAGTAGCAGTCAGCTGTCTGTCAGGCACCAGGATCTGCCACATAATGCACTCACTCATGTCCCTCAACAACAGGTACAAATATGACTCTGTCATTGTACATGTTGGTGTGAATGACCTGAGATGTACCTCCCTGGACTACATTAAAAAAGACATGGAGGAGCTCTTGGATTATGTAGCCCAGGCGGGTATGACCCTAGCCCTGAGCAGCATCCTACCATCACCCAGAATGATACCATAGCACAAGAAGAAAATGATTGATTTCAACAACTGGCTAAGAATCTGGTGTCATTCTAAGGGGATCCAGTATCTGTCTGCCTGGGATGACATGAGTGACAGACCTCGATGCTTTGCCAGAGATGGCCTGCATCTATCACCCATGGTGGTCCAGATACTGGCCAAGGCTCTTGCCAACCCTATAGTGCCTTTTTTAGGTGGTATTTCAAAGACCAAATTACCACCGTAACAGCTACAAACAAATGCAATATGAAGGTCATGCTGCTCAATGCTAGAAGTCTAAATCTCAAAATGCACTCGCTCGAAGTACTCCTTAAAATGGAGAACATCGACATTTGTGCTGTAACAGAGCCTGGTTCCAGGCAGCAGAAGGCACCCCTGCACTACCAGGCTACAACTCATTCCACACCTTTCGGCCTCAGAACTTGGACCAAAGCTCCAAAGGCAGTGGTGTTTCTATATTCATAAAGGATGTGCACACCTCCAGACTGGTAGCCCAACATAACACATCTGAAATACTTCAGGTGCAGCTAACATTGAGTAAGACAGCAATTCAGGTCATAGCCTGCTATACGTCCCCAACGATGTCCAAAGATTCACACTCCACATTCCTAAGCACCCTGCAGAATATTAGGATCCAACCTAGCACTCTCATACTGGGCGACATCAACTACCCCCCCCCCCCCATTAACTGGGAAAACTGCTCATGTACTAATACACTTGCCCAACGTTTTCTGGAATTCATTAATTCCAATGCCCTGGACCAACTCGTTCTTACCCCCACTACAGGTAGCAACATCCCTGACCTGGTCATTACTAACATGGGCGACCATTGCTCTACACCAATAGTTAACTCCTCCCTGGTTAGATCCAATCACAAGCTGATCATCTTGGAAATCCACATCCCTCCCACTCCCCAACAAAGGTAACCACCATGAAAAACTTCTCCAAAACTAACTTTGAGCTCCTAAAAACGGAAGTGGCTAAGTTCACGGCACCCTTGCAAATGCAGAATAGTTGCATGACCACCATATCATACACCAATGCACTGTACGAACACGTACACAAATGCATGGATCTCGCTAAACCCAATAGAACTAAGACGCTCTCCTCAAAAAAAAAAAAAAAAGGAAGCCAATCTGGTGATCCCCTGTCATAAACAAACTCTACAACAGAAGGCAGAAACTGATGCGGAATAAGGTGAAGTCCCAAGACTGAAAAAAATCCCTTATCAGCCTCAGCAAATGGTTAAGATCCCTCATCAAATCCTCTAAAGCTAGCTATGAAGACAGAATTGCAGCACAGAGTAAAGACAACCACAAGGCCTTCTATAGTTATGTAAAGAATCTCCATGGCAATACCTAGATTTTCTCTGAGCTACTGCACAATGGTATCTCCTATACAGAGCCAACAGATATTACAAATATACTGGCGAACAGATTCAGTGCTAACTTTACCCCCCCCCCAACGAACCAATCACAATACCAGTAGATTGCTAGGCACCCAGTATTACTGCTGCACAGGTTAAAACAGCACTGTCCAAGGCCAAGAATACAGCTTCTATAGGACCTGACAATATTCCTGGCTGAGTTCTACATGAACTACAGAGTGAACTGGCACCTCACCTGTGTGCCCTGTTCAATCACAGCCTCACCTAAGGCTTTGTCCCTACCGAATGGTGCACTGCTACAGTTATCCCTCTCCACAAAGGAGGCGTGACTACAGACCCCGGGAACTATCGCCCCATTAGCTTGACAAGTCTGATATGCAAAGCTATGGAACGCATCATAGACCTAATAAACAAGGATATAGGGAATCTCCAAACTCTGGATCCTACACAGTTTGGTTTTGCAAAGGGCAGATCATGCCTGCTCAACTTGGTTGACTTCTTTGAGTCAGTCACCAGAGCTGTGGATGAAGGTAAACTGGTTCATACAGCCTACCTTGATCTGGCCAAGGCCTTTGATACCATTCCCTACTCAGGAATCAAACAAAAACTTACTAAGCTAGGCATAAACCCCTAGGTTGGAAGATGGCATAATGGTTAAGGTGTTTGCCTTACAAACAGAAGGTGCAAGGTTTGATTCTCACATGGGGGAAGTGGCTAGGCTTAAAATGGCCTGCAAAGGCAGTTAGCTTAGTACCAGCCTATGAACCTATGAACCTGAACCTATATCACTAGGTGGGTTGCAAACTGGCTCACAGATAGAACCCACAGTGTGAAAGTAGCTGACTCCAAGTCAGACTGCCAACCAGTCACGAGTGGAGCCCCACAGGGTTTGGTCCTGAGTCCTCTTCTGTTTCTTATCTACTTCTCTGAAGTCCAGGCCAACACAAAGGAACAATGGCTGACAAAGTCTGCAGATGACTGCAAGTTGGGAGCTATTATTAACTCCCCAAGTGATGCTGAAATCCTACAGAAAGGCCTCAATGTGACCAACGACTTGTGTCAGAACCATGGCCTTAAGCTCAATGCCAAAAAATGTGTCTTCATCCTCTTGGGAAAACCTGGTTCCCTTGAATTACCACACTGATATCTTTCCACTGAACACAGAAGGCGTTATAAGAGATCTGGGAACACAGGTTGACAGCAACCTCTCTTTTGACCACCATGTCGCCACTGTGGTCAGAAATTCTTTCTATGTGGCACATCTCATTACTAAGGGTTTTGCATCCAGGAAGAAAGAGGTCATTGTCTCCCTCTACTCTTCCCTCATTAGGCCAATCATTGAGTACAATGCCCCATTTGGCATGTACCTCACTAGACACCTGCAACAACTGGAGAGGCCGCAAAAGTACCTCACAAAGAGGATCCTAGGCCTTAAACGCTTGTCCTATATGCACAAACTCAAAAAACTCTAACTATTCTCTGTCTAATATCGCCTACTTAAATGCAATCTCTGCATGACTTACAAAGCCATGTCTGACCCAGCTCTGTTGGAAATGCTACATCTAAAGAAATCCCAATCCCTCCACACCACACACTCCAGAGACCTCAACCTCATTACCACAATCAACAGAACATGCTTAGAGACTGCCCATTCTATGGAACAGACTTCCCATACATGTCAAGCAGAGTGCCTCACTGGCCCTCTTCAAGAGAAATCTTGATGAATGGATAGGAAATAGAAAATTCACCCCGGGGATGACTCAGTGGCACTACTCGACAGAGGCACTAGGAACTAAGGTTGGGTGGCATGATATCAGGGTAATTCTGTGGGCTAGGCTTATAAAGGCTCCAAGGCCATTAGCCTAGTACACACCTATGAAACTATGAACCTAAGCCCTATCTACATAGGCATTTTGGATTGTTTTTTATTCCTACCAACATGAAGTTCTCAGGCTGTGTTATTTCTGTACCTTCAATGTACTCCTTACACTTACAGTTTTACCAGCTAGGACGTTACTTGATCTTATAATCTGTCTCACGTTTCCGCATTCCAGTCGTTACACTTACGACTGGTGTAGATTTCTAAGATTATGCTCTCTACGTACTGCTTCCTCAGATCTTACTGGGAGGTGTGAGCTCACAGCATAATGATTAGCATGGAATATTTTAAAATATAATTTGGAGAAGGATTCAAACATACTGCAAGTGTGAGTACTTGGGTACAGAATATACATTTAAAATGCATGGCATGTGAGGAAAACATGGAGGTGGACAAGAATATAACAATGTCCAATATGAAACCCTCATCCTATGAGACTTAAACATACACACTGGCAGCTTATAAATGGTACTACTTCAATAGAATCTATAAATGTATATGGCTATACTTAGTTAATTTCCCCCCCAGAATAGAAACAGAACCTCTAGCAGGTGGGTCAGCCATAGACTGGGTGCTCACCAATAAATCAGACAAAGCAATTGCAGTTGGATTACCCACCAGAAAACGTAAGTGATCACCTTTCAACATGTGCCTTTAGAAGCTACAATAGCCAGGACAATCAAATTATACACAATATGAAATTCAACCAAGTTCAACAAAGACACCTTTATTAAAACATTATCTCAGTATAACTGGAATATAACAAACCCTGCATGTGAGCAAAACAGAAAAGAGTCCTGTCAGTTCAGCCAATTAATATTCTCCTAAATAGGAAAAGATAAAACACAAAAACATCCAGTTTCAAC
Source organism: Protopterus annectens (assembly GCF_019279795.1). NCBI lineage: Eukaryota > Metazoa > Chordata > Ceratodontiformes > Protopteridae > Protopterus > Protopterus annectens. The sequence goes on along the minus strand of NC_056746.1, from coordinate 1,450,849,487 downwards.
AAACAAATCAAAATCTCTCCCATCATTCCACTCTCACCCTCATAACTACCACAACTATAAAATAGCTTCTATTTAAAATGAAAGCCATCAACTTGTCTGCTGACAAGCTCCCATCAGAATATCTAAAAATAGCAATCCACAGCTTTCCCCATCTATATAACATAGGTTCATAGGTTAGTACTAGGCTAACTGCCCTTTTTGGGCCATTTGAAGCCTAGCTAATTACCCCATGTGAGAATCAAACCCTGCATCTTGTGTCTTTAAGGTAAACACCTTAACCATTATGTCGTCCTCCCACCCAAAATTGATAGTATAGGTTTATAGAGTAGTACTAGACTGACTACCCTTGTGGACCATTTTAATCCTAGCCATTTACCCCATGTGAGAATCAAACCCTGCACCTTGTGTCTGTAAGGTAAACACCTTAACTATTATGCCAACCTCACATCCCTATAACAGTACTCGGAAGTACGTAAATAGATCTATATCTGAGCAATATGTTTCTGCCATCTGGAAACATTCCTATATTACTCCATTACACAAATGGTGTCCATCAACTGACATTAACAATTATAGACCTACAGCTGTCCTCTCCTCACTTTCAAAAATACTTGAAAAGTATATCCACATATAACTCATACAGTATCTCAGCTCCAGTAACCTACTTTCCAAAATATGGCATGATTTCAGACCCGATCACAGTACAACCACTGCACTACTGCCTTTTACTAACACTACAAATCAATTTAGAAATAACAGCAAACTTGTGCCCACAAATGATTTCAAACATATATAAAACATTTGACTTGGTGTCATATCAGCATTTACTTTCTGAAACTGCATCTGTCAGGCTTTCTCAATATTCCCTTACATGGTTCCTATAGCACCAGGAATTCTCCATTTTAACCTGAGACCAAAGAATCCTGCACCACTCCTCTTTAACAACTTTATAAATAAACTAAATTTTGCCATACAGCAAGCACTGTATACTACGCTGTTGATTCAAAATTAATATGCACAACCTCAACCTTCTCCAAACTCCAGGAATTTACCCAAATGTTTTTTACCTCTACAGAAACCTGGCTAAAAACTCACGTCAGATCCTTAACCCTAACAAAACAAAATTAATGCTCTTCACCCCAAAACAGAAATATAACAACCAAAATCAATCTTTCCTAATCAGCAAACAATGCTAAAATAGTAGTAGTTACACACAGTAAACTCCTAGGTGCTGTCATTGATGAAAATTACAAATCTGACTACCACATCTTACAAACCAAAGAGAAAAGACCAATCAGAAATTGGGCTCCCTCTATAGAGCCAGACAATACCTTACAGACACAGCATGGCAAATATTAGCTAGCCTCAACCTTCTTACTGCCAATCCTCCTTTATGCATCACCCATCCTAAGTAACCTAA
>NC_056746.1:1450783067-1450840567 GCF_019279795.1 Protopterus annectens | reverse complement strand
ATGTTTGTAGGCTTCTGAGCCCCCCAAGCCCTTGTGTTGGAGTGCAGCCTTCTAGTTTATCAGTGGGAGTGGTAAGTACTAGGTAGCCTGTCTACCACAAGAGGAGTGGTTCTTGGCCCTGGAATTGTAGTTTATTGACCATTCGGGAAGTTGTTCTTCTCTTTCAACTTTCTGGTTTAAAAGACCACATCTGCGCTTGTTTCCCATCTTTCCTGTAACTAACCTACTGGAAAGCACTAGAAAGCCTTAAACTGATATAAGCCTTCTAACTTAAAAGGGAGACTCTGGAGTGATTATCAGTTTTCTGTATTTTCTTGCTGTACTTAACTGTTTTCCGTCTAAATGCTGATTTTCCAGCACTTATTGTGATTTAAAAGCTTGTTTTTTTTTTACATATTGTACTTATTTGACTGCCTGCACTTTTAAAAAGTTGTTTTTGTTTAAATAAATTGTTTAACTGTTGTAGGCTACACACTAAAGTGTGATAGCCTTTTCTGATCACTTGTAGTCGTTTAAAGCTGTTTTAAGTGTACCTTTTTTACTGTTTTTGCCTTATCTTTTAAAAAATAAATAAATAAATAAATTTCTTGTTTCCCGCCTTTCTAAGCTAGTACAGTCCAGTTTTCAGGCTAGTGCTGAATTCAGGGCTGTGTTACAAGTTTCTGAGTTGCCCATACCTTACTTGGATAGAGGGAAGTTTCTCTCTTCACCTGTGAGAGAGGGGAACTTTGAGCAGCCATCTGTCCCTGGAGGAGTGGTTCCAGCCCAGAAGTTAGTAGTTTAAAAAAGACGTTGCATGGTTTTGTGCGCCGGGCAGCACCAGTTAGCTAGGGTTAAATTATTTCTGGCTCCACTAAGTCTCCTTCAGTTTTTCACTTGAAACTAGTCTAACTCTCAACCTAAGCACTCAAACAGCATCCTACAGTCCAGCACTTGCTCAGACCTAATAGCAAGCACTAATATTCCCCGACACTTGACTGCCCAGCAGGGCAAGGCTCTTTATCCACCCGTCACCAACCAAGCGACTAAGCAGCTCACCCTACTATTCAGGCATGACAAAAGGGCAACTTCAGGTGTACTCTCCAGTCCAGCTGGTGAATCTGGGTATCCTGAGGCAATGTTACAACTGCCTCATGTACACAGACAGCCCTCTCCTCCTACCACAAAACACTAACATATGTGGGAGAGATGCAATTATACAGCCAAACTGGAGGCTAAGGTATCTCCACCCAAGAGTGGAACAGACAGTCATGAGGAGAAGGTTAACACTTGCACCACACCTCCAGCCTCACATAGACCTACTAAACCAGCACTGGCAAAAGATACACATAAATACACTAAATCATACTCGGAGGCTCTAAATAAAAACCTGCAAATGCATCAGAGAGCACTAAAGCAGACACCCATAAAACCTGCACCTCCCGTCACAAACCAAACAACACATAAAACACAAAATCAATGTGCCGCACAATCACAGCCCTTAAGGCGAAATAACATACATAACACACTAGTAATAGGTGACTCAATAGTCAGGTACACTGACGCCCCACTCAAGGATAAGAGACAAGGAGACGGTTACTGTTAGCTGCCTGTCGGGAGCCAGAATATGCCGCATAACACAATCACTCAGGTCACTCCAGAACAAGTACAAATATGACTCTGTCATTGTTCATATTGGTGTGAACGACCTGAGCCGTACCTCCCTGGACTACATGAAAAGAGACATAGAAGAGCTCTCTGATCATGTAGCCCAGGCGGGTATGATCCTGACATTGAGTAGCATCCTGCCCTCACCAAGAATGATACCTCAGCATAAAGAAAAAATGATCAATTTCAACAATTGGCTAAGCTTCTGGTGTCATTCAAAGGGGATCCAGTGTCTGTCAGCCTGGGATGACATGCTCGACAAGCTGCGTTGCTCCGCAAGAGATGGCATGTGCCTGTCACCCCTTGGCTTTCGAATACTGGCCAAGGCTCTTGTTGCTCCCATAGTGCCTTTTTTAGGCAAGGCTCAAAATTCAAACCCACCTCCGTAAACAGCACAAGTAAAAAACTGAGGGTTATGCTACTCAACGCCAGGAGTTTAAATCTCAAAATGCATGCGCTCAAAGGACTCCTAAGTATGGAGAACGTTGTCATCTGTGCATTAACTGAAATCTGGTTCAAGGCTCCAGAGAGCACTCCAGCACTACTGGGCTACAACTCATACTACACATTTCGGCCACAGAACATGGACCGAAACACAAAAGGAGGGGGTGTATCCATATTCATCAATGATACCTACACCTCCAGGTTAGTGGCACAGTATGATACCTCTGAGATCATCCATGTGCAACTAACATCGGGCAAATCTGCAATATAAATTGCGGCCTGCTACAGATCACCCTCCATGACCCAGGACCACCACTCCGCCTTTCTGGAGACACTAGAAAACATGAAGGTCCTACCGAACACCCTGATCTTGGGAGACTTCAATTACCCTACCATTAACTGGGAAAACTACTTGAGTACAAACTCCCAGGCCCAGCGCTTCCTGGAATTTATCAACTCAAATGCCCTGGATCAGCTGGTAAACTCCCCTACCAGAGGCCACAACATATTGGACCTGGTCATCACCAACATGGGCGACAGGTGCTCCGTACCGGAGGTCAACCCATCACTGGTTAGATCACACCATAAACTAATCACCCCGGATGTCCACACCCCACCACCACCCCCAACCAAGGAAACCACAGTGACAAACTTTTCTAAAGCAAACTTCACCTTACTTAAGTCAGAGGTGGTAAGTTTCACAGCCCACACGCTAAAGGATAATGCTGCCCAAGATCCAGAATCCTTTACAATTGCACTCTATGGGCACCTACAAGGATGCATGGATCTTGCCATCCCTAGCAAACCAAGACTCACTCGCCTAAAAGAAGGAAACCAGTCTGGTGGACCCCTGCCATAAACAAGTTATACATGTGCCACCTAAAGAAATCCAAGTCACTGGGAGCCACGTGCTATAGTGAGCTAAACCTCGCCACAACAATAAATAGAACATGCTGGAGGGATAGATTCTTGTCACAGAGACTCCCCATGCTTTGGAACAAAATTCCTAACTACATTAAGCAGAGCCCCTGACTAACACTCTTCAAGAGAAGCCTTGACGAGTGGATGGGTAACAGAAAGTACACCCCTGGGATCACTTCATTGGCTCTGCTTGACAGAGGCTCAGTTAATTAATCAATGGGGCGGCGAAAGCCGACACACTCATGGTAGGCTTATAAATGCCCTCGGGCAGGTAGCCTAGTACCTACCTATGAACCTATGAACCTATAAAACATATCTGAAAATGAACTTGGTTGAAGTAGAGAAAAGAAGGAACTGTAGTATTAAGAGGTTTGAGAGAGAGAGAATGATTTAGGATAGGTAGATGGAAGATGAATAACTGAGGATAAAGTGCTTGGAAAGAATAGGAGAAAGTAAGACACAGGACATTTATTATCCAGAAGTTGTGCATGTACTGACCCAGGTAAAGTTCATGGGTGTGACTAATGACCAGTGGGGCCTTTTTAAGTCTAGCCATGCTGATCCAGTACCCTTAGTAGTCTAAGCAGGGGCTTTTGGAGATGCAACATTTTCAAGCAGGGGCCTGGGAGATGAACCATTACAGGCTGCCTATGTCCAGTAGAGACATATGTGCTAAACCAGGGGTGAATTTCTATTTCCCCATCCAGCTGTTCAGGTTAAACTTGAATTGAGTTAATGAGAACTCTGCTTCACATTGATAGGGATCCTGTTCCAGAGGGTATTCTCTCGGACATACACACATATCTCTAACAAGTGCTATTAATATCACAGGCAAGGTACAAGTATTTAGAGTGGGTAATTCTGGTGCTGTTTATTTTGTAGATATGCAAGAGGCCCATTAGAGTAGAATTTGAAGATGCCTTGTATGCCATGCATAACACCCTCCCATACACACACAGCCTGTAGAAGATAGAATACCGGGATTGGGCTTTGAGGTAGCCTGCATAGGACATCTTATTTATGCCCTGTATACTATAGTGAGGAACCTCTAAGTACATTGCAATTGTTTGATGCGCTTGGTTAGGTACAACCAAACCTACCATCTACTTCTTCTTAACTCCTTTTCACACTATCACCCTTCACCTTTCCTTTCCTCTAGTCCTAACAATCTTTCTCTGCTACTTCTTATAACAAACAATTACCTCTGTTTCAGCTTAAACAGCTTGACCTACTGTACCAATCTCTCTTACTGCCATGACTCATTTCTATGCAATCTCACCATGGCACAACCTTGTCTCCTATATAATTATCCGACCTGCCTTGTATTGTCACACTTTCTATACAACTGTACTGCCTGCAGAAATGATTGCTAACCTCTTCTGTATAAATTTTAAGTATGTTAGGTATGTTTAGACCTGTGTGTTTATCATCCCTTATATAAACATATGCATCTGACTTTTCATTTACTGTCAGCTATGTAAACATGTGTACTTGACTATTATTTGTCAACTGTGTGTATGTACTTGACTTTCATTTACTATCAACTACGTAAAAACTATATATTTGTTACTCCTTCTCTGTATTGGAGCTTTTCTACCACAGCCTCCTCTGAAAATGGGCTTTTTACCCAGTCGGACTTTCCCGATAACCAAATGTCAAATAATTAAATACCCCTTTTCAATGAAGGCCTAGGAACAAAAGCTCCAGAAAAAAATCATAGCATGACATAAAGAACATAGTTATAGTATACAAGTAATCAACAAATAACAAGTGAAAAACTGGCATTAGTGATCCACTTCCAAAAATACCCATACAGCACTTCTATTCAGCAGGAAAAATAACTGTGGGGACACTGTACTCAATGAAAGGTCTGATGAGTGGCAACTACAGTGGAGCAATGACCTCCTTTGACCTAGATGACATACCTTTGTTTATACGTTACACAACATAGCAGGATTCCCTCAGTACCATAGACACGTGATGGTCAAAGGCTAGATTACTATCTGTGTGTGTAACAAAATCCCTGACTACTGGGTCATCTTTTAGGGGTTTATTGTCAGTATAAAGTTATCAGGATGGCTAACTTCCCAAAGGCTACTATTATTCATTTCTTGACATTTAGTTTTAGTCCACAGCTCTGACACCAGTTATTTGTCTTTGTCTTAGTCAGCCTTCTTGGGAAACTGGTTTTGGTGGGAAATTCTATGACTGCTGCTAATTTACACCCATCTGTAAATGTAGCCTGCCAGAGGATCTTGATATTGACTGTGATGACAAAAAGGAGCAGTCCCAGTACTGATCCATGAGGGATTCTGCTGGTGACTGGTGTCTTTGTAGAGGAGAACACTTCAATTCTAACATCCTGGGTCCTGTCTGTGAGCCAGCTGGCTATCCACGGGGTGATATAAGGTTTTTTATACCTAACCTCATGAGTTTGTCAACAATGCCTGAATGGGGTACTGTGTCAAATACCTTTTCCAGGTCAAGGATAGTAGTGTGAACTGTTTTAACCTAATCCATTCCTTTGGTGACCTTCTCAAAGACACATATAAGGTTAAGTAGGTGGTTAAGTAGGCATGACCTGCAATTGATGAAGCCAAACTGTGTTGGGTCCAGTGTCTGGAAGTTTCCTATGTTATAATGAATCATTTCCGTACTGCTTTCTATGGCTTTGCACATGAGACTAGTAAGACTTATGGATCTGTAGCTTCCAGGTTCATAGCTGGCTGGCCTTTGTGCAGAATACTGACAATAGCCATTCTCCATTTGTGAGACACAAAGCCTGTTTGGAGACTATAGTTAAAAAGCGATTCTAGAGGGTCTGATAGGTCATGTTTCATGCTATGTAGAAGGCAGCCTGGTATATTCTCAGAACCCATCAATGCGGTGTACTAGGCCTTAGACAGAGCACAGGAGACCTGTTCCCTAGTGTTAGTTGGGGAGTTATATTTGATGGTATTTCCTGAGGGGAGGCTGGAGTAAAGCATGCAACCTCGAGGGGACTTGAGTGTAAAAAGTACTTAATTTATTGATTGAGCTCCATAATCTCATGTCTGTGCTTAAAAGGTGTTGGTGTTTCTTAGAGTGAGAGGAAAGGCGATCCAAATGTGGGCTAAGAAAGAGGAGTGGAAAGAGTCACCAGTTGAGCTGTTAGCTTTAGTAACAGTTAATAACATTTTGTCAGTGGATCTCAGCTGTCTAGTTGGGTTATAAAGTTGGAAAATATTTTTCAAACTAGGGCATTTGTCCAGATAATAGATAAGTATGTGGGGACTGACTAGTTGGAAAAGTGTAAGGTAATATCTTGGCTCTAACCACTGAAGTTTGTTTAAGACCAAACAGTAATGAGTCTTATTTCTAATTTCACAACCTTATTATAGCACAAGATGAGTGAGGGAAAGATATGGGTCTAGATATATTCTGAAGACTTATTGTTGTTGATAAGGAAAATGTCATTCCAAGGGTCAGTTAATAAGAGTAGAGAGGAAGTTATAGGTTCATAGGTAGGTACTAGGCTATCTGCCCGAGGGCATTTATAAGCCTAGCCAGTGTGTGTCTGCTTTCACTGCCCCATTGATTAATTAACTGATCCTCTGTCAAGCAGAGCCAATGAAGTGATCCCAGGGGTGTATTTTCTGTTACCCATCCACTCGTCAAGGTTTCTCTTGAATGGTGTTAGTGAGGGGCTCTGCCTGATGTAATTTGGAATTTTGTTCCAAAGCATGGGGAGTCTCTGTGACAGGAATCTATCCCTCCAGCATGTTCTATTTATTGTTGTGGTGAGGTTTAGCTCACTAGAGCGCATGGCTCGCAGTGACTTGGAATTCTTTAGGTGGAGCATGTCCATCAATTCTGAGTTGGACATGGCTTTGTAAGTCAGGCAGAAATCACCTCTGAGTAAGCGATATGCCACTGAGTACAGCCAGAGTTTTTTCAGTCAGGCTGCACAGGACATATGTTTGAGACCAGTAATCCTCTAGGTGAGGTACTTTTGTGGTCTTTCCAGCTGTTGGAAGTGTCTTGTGAGGTACATCCCAAATGGGGCATTGTACTTTATGATGGGTCTAATGAGTGATGAGTAGAGGGGCACTATAACCTCTTTATTTCTAGATGCGGACCCTGTAGTAATTAGATGGGCCACATAGAAGGATTTCCTAACTACTTTGGCAATATGATTGTCAAAGGAAAGATTACTATCTACCTGGGTCCCCAGATCTCTTATTACCTCTTCTGAATTAAGTTGGCTGCCACCTATGTGGTAATTCGTGGGGGGTTTGTTTTTCTCAAACGGGATGACTATGCATTTTTTGGCATTTAGCTTGAGGGCATTACTTTGACACCAGGTGTCCATCTCAGTAAGGCCCTTTTGGAGGATGTCCGTGTCAGCTGGAGAGTTAATTATGGCTCCCAGTTTGCAGTCATCGGCGAACTTGGATAGCCATAGTCCTCCTGTGTTTGCCTGTACTTCTGAGAAGTATATGCTGAACAGTAGGGGTCCCAGGACTGAGCCTTGTGGGACACCACTTGTGAATGGTTTAGAGTCGGACCTGGAGCCCGCTATTCTTACCATGTGAGTTCTGTCTGTAAGCCAGTTCGCAACCCATCTCGTGATGTAGGGGTTTATGTTCAGGCTGGTGAATTTTTCTGTAATACCCGAGTGGGGAATGGTGCCAAAAGCCTTGGTGAGGTCAAGGTAGGCTGTGTGAACCATCTTTCCCTCATCTATGGCCTTGGTGACTGTCGAAGAAGTCAACCAGGTTTAGTAGGCATGATCTGCCCTTAACAAAGCTGAACTGGGTCGGGTCAAGTGTTTGGAGGTTCCCAATGTCTTTGTTAATGAGTTCCATGATGATGCACTCCATAGCCTTGCAGACCAGGCTAGTCAGGCTTACGGGGTGATAGTTAACAGGGTCAGTTGTGGCCCCTCCTTTGTGGAGAGGAATAATCGTTGCTGTGCACCATTCTGTGGGCACATAGCCTGTGGAGAGGCTCAGGCTGAACAGTGTGTTTAGGTGAGGGGGTTAGTTCATTCTGTAGTTCATGGAAGATGCAGCCTGGGACACCATCTGGTCCCATTATATATATTTTAAATATAATATTATGATATTTAAAGAGTGCTGAAGAGAACAGCATTTGTTTTATTGAGATTTCTAGGACTTTATGTGAGTGAAACTAGAGAAAGTACTACTGGGACTGAAGTTTTTGAAGTTTGTGAAAGTTTATGGTATCCTGATTTTAAAAGGAGGGAATATCTGCACAAAGTATTATTTTAAGCCTCAGGGAGATTTTGAGGCGGGGAATTTATGAATAAGGAGAATAGGATAGGACTCAGAACTGAACTGTGAGGGACACCTGACTGGACAGTAGTCACTCAGCTCAGGAAAGTGAACTATGGAAGTGAACTTTAACTTGTCTGTTGGTCAGGTAGTTTCTGAATGAGAGGAAATAAGACTGGAAGAAGCCAGCAAGACGAAATTTTGAGATGTATAGATCATGGTGAGTAAGGTCATATGTTCTCTGTATGTCAATAAATATCCCATTATTGAGTACCCCTATGTCCATACTTTGGTATATATGTTCTACAGCCACATACAGAGCAGTTGTGTTATATAAGAGCCAAAAAAGCACAGTATGTATTAATAACAAGTCTGGTACACTGGATACAGGTGAGACATTGTTCACTGATTTTCCAAGTACCATTCTGGTTCTGTACTGGTATTTGTTTTTGGAAGTGGGTCAGTAATGCTAGCTTTCCAGTTGTCAGCTTGAATGCTGAATGGTGTTTTACAATTGTGCAGTAGTTTGGCAATATTTGATTCAGCTTTCTTAAGGAATTTGCGATGAAGAGAGTTGCAAGAATTGTTTAAGGATGGAAGGTCTGTGAGTATCTTATACACAGAATTCACCACAAAATGCAAATGCTGGAAATAAGTTTAGTGTTTTGGGTGGGTGGAATCAGGATAAGAAAAAGAGGATTATAGATAGAGTGGTGAGGTAGAAGAGGAATTTCTACTACAGATACAAAGTGATTTATTTTATATCATTGTCTGTTAATGTTTGAGTATGTAGGGAATAAATTACCACAGTTAGACACAATGAGAATACCTTTGAGATGTTTGCAGTACAGCTTAACACTACTGGAGCCTTTTTTTTTGCATTATGATGAACTGCCTTTAACAGTATACATGTCTCATTTTTAATATGAACATATAGGTTATGGTTAAAATACTGATTGCCAGAGTTTCTCTCTCTGTATTATGTTTGTGTGATAGCCAGAGTTTGCCTCGAGGTCTCATTTTTGTTTTTGGTGTGCCATAATACAAGGGCAGTATGTCCTCTACAGTGGAAAATTGTGAAAGAATATATATATATATACGTAAGTACATATATATATATATATATATATATATATATATATATATATATATATATATATATATATATATATTATCGCAACCAGATTTCCGCACTGCCATAATTTGGTATGTGTGTGCGGAAACAGGTTGCTTAATCTATAAAGGGGACTGTGAAGAAGAAAACATTACTCTGGCAATGTGGGGATGAGCCACGAAGAGGAGAAAGGGTGCGAGTTTGTACCTCTTTGCTCCTAAAACTACACAGTGCTGCTCCACTTTGCAGTGCCTGTATTTGTCAAGACGATGTGAGCTACTGGAAAAGTGAGTCACCAAATACACCCTGTGACAATGGGAGATGGTAAATATGTCAAGGGCAAGGATTGCTGCTTTTCTTAGGTTATATAAAGTGCTGAGTTACACAAACTCCAGTCAATAATTTCAGTTAAGGTGCTAACAAAGTGTCCCCATGGCCATACTTTACAAATACAGATAAACTCAAAATCACTTTCATGATTACACACGTAGTAAGAACACTTCCCAAAACATCTTATTGCCGGACAATGCACTTCTTCCTGTACTTTGTGGCTGTTAGCAGTTTTTTTTTTTTTTAATTTTGACCTGAAGATGTCTTTACAAACAGTACCCCCCCCAAAAAAAAAGTGACCAAAACCATCATTACAGGGTCTGCCTTTGCCTTCTCTGAAGGCTTCCTTCCACACAGTCAAAAGAATCCGTTCGTCAGAACAACAGCAGGCATTCTAATTCAAGCGTGCGTGTGTAAGGCACTCTGAAAACAGGAAGTGGGTTTCCTCAAATGTTTGTCTTCCCCTTCATAGACCCTGTAATGCAAAGCTAGTCCACAACAAATAAAAACCAGACCCTAAATACCACCTTACAATGGTTTGTGGTCTAGTTTGTACAGAAGTATTCTAAATTCGCAACCGCGAAAATCTGGTTGCAATAATACGTAAGTACCTATATATATATATATTTATAATTATGTATGGCAGAAAGGGCTGCATTAAGGTACTATATAGCTTCAGAAAAGACTGGATGTTTGATAAAGAGGGGAACAACTCAAAGATACTAAACTAATTAAAAAACGTTTTGTTCACTGATAGGAAAGGAACAGCCAAAGGATAGTTTGGGTGTGATAATTTTTTTTGTGCTTTAAAGGGTGGGTCAGTGATCACTTACAGTCAAAGCCAGATTTATCACTAGGTAAATTAGGCAGTCGCCTAGGGCCCACTGGCTGGAAAAGGCTCTCGCTGACCAGGGGGGCTGTCATGTTTAATTAAAAAAAAAATAAATAAAAATTACATGCTTTTTAAGGGCGTTCATGTATAAGAATGCCCTCTGCATCCGGGAATCCTTGCATGTATTGTTATCACATGCACACATGCTTGCTTCCTCCTTTCCAGACTTCCATGCATTGTCATCCAATTGCTTCCTTTCTGTGTTCCACATGCATAGAATTCAAAATACAGGAAAACCTGCTTTGTCCGTCTGCAGAATGTACGCAACATTTGTGGACTTGATTTTTCCACCACAGCCAGAGGTAAGAGAGTGTGTGTATGTTAATTTGAGTGTGTGTGTTTTTGTGTTTGTGTAGATTGCAATGCAATGTCTACTGTGAAAGTTTTTTAACACTAGGGCATATACTGGGAAGGTAGGAAAGCTCTAAATGAATGCACATTGTACTCTTGATATGTTGTTGATAACAGATGCAAGATTTACTGGCAGGCAACATTCCTGTAATGGTAAAACCAGCTGTGTTTTAGTCCTGCTCACATTTGTCTTGATATGTGTTTTTGTGTATGTAAAATGCCGTAATTAGGGATGACAGGTTAGTGAATTTGCTCAGGCTCAAACCCTGTACCTTAATTACAAGAGTTAAGCCTGAATCCTTTATACAAACCACCAAGCTGCTCAACATTCTGTTTCACCAAGAAGGTGGAATTTTTTTCACTTCCCTTGTAAATAAAATATATGCTGAACTGTAAAAATCTGAAGGTTAAGAATGTTTCTGTGAAATATGACATTTGCAGGCAATTTTTGACCACTAATAATAATAATTTTGAAAAAGCAATAATTTGTGCTGTAGAAAAATTTGAACTGGAGGGAAAGTATGTACTCCCAAAGTTGGAGAAAGAGTATGGAAAATAGTTATAATATTCAACCTGCAAATTGTGAAGCTTATGGTTTGTTAACTGTAATCCCCTGGAATTCTGAAGTGCTTCTGCTGTGTACTACTACTACTTCTATCAGTCTATATATAATTTTCTGAAATTTACTAGACTGACTGAGACCTCCTGTATCCCAGTTTCCACTGTTAGAATATGTACATTTACACAGTTACAATAGTGGATGTACATTTCTGTACTATTCCAGTAGGGCACACTGTGGATCCATTTTTAAGTTCAGTACTTTATAAAATATCTTTTCAACACGTCTGTACAAACCTAGTTTGATATATACATGACATACAGTCCTAATACATTTACATGAAGCATGTTGACAATCACAAATGACACAAAACCATTAACAAAATTCCAATCAACTGTGCTGGCAGTATCTCTCTTTGTCACACTTCTATATAAATCATGCTGATATTCACAAATGACATGTAATTATTTACAAAATTCCAGATAGCTGGGCTGGCAGTATACCCCTTTGTCACATGTAGTCTATAAGACACTGTATAGAGACAGGGCTTTTAGTCAATATGAGTATCTAAGGATACCGAGACCCAAGATCTTTTTGATAAGGAAATATTGAGGTATTTCAGGTTGGTGTATGTGCTTAGCAAGGTTATGTGCTCAGAGGGATAAAATATTAAAAGCTGGTCTTAAAATGGGGGAATAAAGTGGAACTCAACTTCCTTGCACCTTGAGAAGATACAATGAAGAACAATGTGTGCAAGTAGAAGGATTTTATAACCACCACAAAGACTTGGTGGTCAGAAGACTGTCCGTTATCAAAAAAAGTTCCCAAGTCCAGATTTATTGTGTCAGATTTATATAGCACATTCCCCATGAGGTATATATAAGTAATGCCAGACCTACCAAATGAAACTATACCACATTTCTTGGCAATGAGTCTAATGATTAACATACCGATCATTTGTTTGGTTTAGCACTTAGAAAGTTTGTGGGTTGGAATGAGATTTAATAACTCTCCCAAGTCTGCAGTCATAAACAAACTTGATTAGCCATATTCATTTAATATCAGCTTTCATGTCAAAGAAGAATACAGCAAAGTGGTGGGGCCCAGGACAGAGACCTGTGGGACATCACTGACGATACTTATCTGTCTAAATGAAGCACCCTTAACCTTAATAATATGGGATGTGTCATATGATATTGAGTCTGAAAGTTTGTCAATAATGTCTGAATGGGGGTTGGAGGGATACTGTGAAAGACCCTGCCAAGCTGCAGATAGGCAGCAAAGATTGTATACACCCTATCAATGGCATCAGTAATCATTTCAAAAAATTCAACCATGTTGGGTAAACAAAATCTGGATTACACAAAGCCATACAGATGTAAAATCATGGATACACGTCACCTATATTGTTTTGTATTCAATCATTTATATTGTGTTCCACAGCCTTGCGACTAATATGAAATTAGTAGGGGTCTAATTCCTAAAACTAGGGAACTTTCTGTAATGCCTTCTGCATTACTGAATTGGCACTGTACAGGTGTAGAATGACTCTGCAGGTCAACACAAACTCAAACAACAATTTTATTAACTACCACAAACATCAACAATGCACTGCTTCCATACAATAAATCTGATTACAGAAAAGACCCCTCAGAAGATTAAAATAAATGGCAGAAATGGCCATACAGTCGTGGCTCATATTTTTTCACACAACAAAAATGCTTGATTTTTGCTGCTACGATGAAGTCGTAAGGGTCTTTTATTTAGCAGGAATAGCAGCTTTAAAAATGGTTTTCTTACAAATATATCCCCCTCATCCCCATTTTCTACACATGGTTGGGGTTAATTGTCAACTGTTACCATCTCTCTCGATCGAATGCCACTCTCCTACCTGCTTCGTCAATCATGCCTGTCCATCTGAAGTCTTCTCTCATACAACCCATCTCTCTGATGGATGCTTTTCTTTACTCTTGCCTTCTTAAATGTCCCAAATCTTTTACATCAGATTGTCTTCTTCTTTCTTGCATATTTGCCCAAACCACAGTAATTTGTTCTCTTTGAACTTTCTCTGCAATTGGAGCTACTTTGGCTTCTACTCATGTCCTCATTTCTTTGTCTGTCCCACAGGATACATCCTATCACGTCTGATGCACTTTATCACAATCACCTCTAGCTTCCACACAGTAGCACTGGTCTTACCTCTGTTTTGTACGCCTTACTTTTCAGCTTCTTTGGCATTCTTCTGTCACATGACACTAAAGGCACTCTGTGCCAGTTAGCTGCAGTACCTCTAATTGTAGCTTTGGCCTCCTCATTCAGACCTCCGTTCTCCTGAACCACCCCTCTAAGGTACTTAAAACTGTTAACCTGTCCCACTATTTTCCCTTCTACATCAATTGTCAACTTCTTCTAATCCCTCCCCAATTGTTGCCATTACAACTGTCATCTGTACTTAGTTTCATCCCATCTTTCTGCAGTTTTCCATTCCATTCTGCTATCCTTTGCTGAAGTTCTTGTTGAGTCTGCCTGTAATGCCACATCATATGCATACAGCAGCTTTGATGATCTGTCCCTTCTGACCTGTTTTTGTAACATAGTTCATCACAAGTATGAACAGCAGTGGGATATGAGTGGAACCCTGATGCACACCAGTTCTCACTGGGAATCCATCTATGAGTCCGTGCATTGTTCATACTTGTGTCATTGGGTCCTTGCACATAATCTTCACTAATTCTACCAATGTTTCTGAGACTTTGAACCATTATAGGACTGCCCAAAGCAGCTTTCTTGGGACCCTGTCATCCACTTTCTCCAAGTCTAGGAATGCCCAATTTGAATATTTCCTCATTTCTAGCTTCTTCTCAACTATTTGTAACACTGCAAACAATAGGTTGGTTGTGCGGCATCCTAATCTGAATTCAAACTACACATCTCACATCCTTTGTACTCTCTGCCCTGAGTATTTCAGTATCAATCACCCTCTCTAGAACTTTCATGTAGTGGAACAGGACTTATATACCTCCATACTGCCCACAGTTATGACTGTCCACTTTGCTCTTGTACACTGGCACTAGTATGCTTATTCTACAGGCATCTGGAAAATGCCTTTCTCTTTATACTACTGTGAGTACCCTCAAGAGGCATTTGTCCCCTATCTCATCCAACATCTTGATCATATCTCCCATGGACTCTTCTGAGCCTGCTGCTTTTCCTAACTTTATTTTCCTTGGTGCTGTTCTTTCTTCTTCTTGGATGGGCTCCTCCACTTCACTCATTGTAGTCTTTGTCTGGGGCAGTACAGCTTCTTTGGGGTTATCTTCATTCAGAAGCTGTTAGAAGTACTCTTTCCATCTGCCTTTGATGTCCTGTGGAGTGAGTGGGCAGGTTGTTGCTTATGAGGGGTGTCTGAGGAATATTTTCTTTACCTTTCTATTTTTGTCTTGCAACCTGATAGAATTTATTTGTTGCATCTACTGAGTCACTTTCCAGAAGCCGGTGTGTCTGATGTCTTGTTCTTCGCAACTTCAGTTGCTGTTTTAGCTTCTTTGTTAGCCAACCAGTATTCCATCTTAACCTTGTCCATCTTTTCTATCTCCAACATCCATCTCTTCTTACAAATACATAATTGGCATGAAAGGAGTAATAATTACATAAGTTCTTTGAACAAGATATTTCCACAGGAGAACTGTACAAGATGGTAGGATTCATACCGGTCATAGTTTATTTCTTTGGAATATTATATTCTTGGGTAACATTTGTGTAAATATTGAGCTGTGTATGATGCCATAACATTAGCAATTGCACTGATTATGTAATGTTAATTATTATATTAAAAAGATAAACTTATACTATGTATGTGTAAAACTGTGTACGTATATATATATATATATATATATATATATATATATATATATATAGATATATATATATATATATATATACACAATATACACACACACACCCACACGGATCTATGTCAAAATAAAAAATTACCATAATGACAAGCTGCAAAACTGCAAGACTGAACCAACAAAAGTTTATATTCAGAAATGTCCAGATCATTGTAAATTTCCCCACGGTAGGTAAACAATCAGACAACAAAACTTAAAAAAACAAACCAAAGCAAGTAAAACCCAGCCAAGTGGGGGGGTTTTACCCCCACACTCAGCCATGTAGCGGGTTGTGCCCCCCCACCCCCAACCAAATATACCAACTCTGAGATCACACTACATTCGAGAAAAGTGCAAAGTTCAACACATTCGCCAACTGACTCCTTTTGCTGCAAAAACTTATGAAGATCTGGACGTTCATGAATGTAAACTTTTGCCGTTTCCATCTCGACGTTTTGCAACTTGATGTTTTGGATATTTGAAAATTTAAAGTCGATCCATACACACACACAGATATACGAATATATCATACTTGTATAACTGGAAATAACTTCAAAAGCTGCCACATGCAGTTTGCCAAAGACAAAAAAAATAAAGGATGCCATCTGCAGAACCCACCAAAACTTAACTGATAACAAAGGAAAACATAGCAGCTTTCCTTTTGATATAATAACACACCATACTGCAGTACATGTACAACTACAAACAGCCTAACAAACAAACTTCTTAAATAATTTTAAACATAGGCACACCCACTTCCACACAATCAGAGCACAAAGCTTTACACTGAAGGATTCATCCTGCAAACCCCCTAAGATTTGGTCACAGCACTCACACCCCTTTACTTATATATACTAACCTCACATTTGCAAAAAAACAATAAAAGGCAAATTCCCAGATGTAAATTATAGTTGAATGCACGTGAGTCAATATACCTGGGTGTGAACAGCTGTGATTTTGATGGGTAGAAAAGCTTCTTCTAGCCATTAACAAAAAAATTAAAAAAAATAAATAAATAAGACAGCTAATACCGCGTGTGTGTGTGCGTCTGTGTATCTATTTATATAGATATACACACAAAGTACATATTTTATATTATTTCATATAAAGTTGGGTATTAGTATTCACCTTCTGCTACAGTAACAGAAAACAACGTTATAGCCATGAAAATAGATGTCTACCAGTAGTCACACTGTCCCTGAAATGCTTGTTAATTTTACATCTCACAATTCGTGCTGCTCTGTCCACTAGTTGGGCATATGTCAGAGAACCTGGAAAGGAAGCAGGGTGAAATGGACATAGCCCAGCTTTCCTCTCCTGTGAAAAGTCAGGGATTCAACTAACTTTTTGCTACCTCATGATTTAGGAAAAGCCGCAAGATGATTGTGCCTCTCTAGCTGTGTTGACAAACATCCATGCCATGCCTAAGAGTGACACCTAAATGCTACACAGTCTGGATAGAATGCATCCAGAATGGAAGTGGAGGAAAACTGCACAGCTGTGCCTTACAGAAAAGCCCCTACCTTTCATGAAATAATGTCCACTTTAGATCAACACTCTTTCTTCCTTTTTCCTATGATACATATGGAAAGAAAATTAGTGAAATACAAGGCAACATGCTGGATAGGCAGTGGTTTCAGGTCAGAAGAGCAGAGGACAGCCAGGATGATAGGGAAACATTTTTCTAACCCTGCTGCTACTGCTGTTAAATGTTTCCATTTAATGAACAGCTGTGTAGTTAGTAAGGAGGAGAGAGTCTGGCATGTAAATACCTGAATATCTTAGAGCCATGGTTGCTGTGTCTTTTGTCTTTTCCCGGTTAGGGGTTGCCACAGCGGAACTTCGGTCCGCTAATGATTGGCAGTAGATTTTTACGTGCTGAGTTGCCAGCCCTGACGCACAACCTTCAACGAAGGCACGCCCATTCATGCATGTCTCCACACAGAAGACGCTTTAGCTGAGAATCGAGCAGGACAACGTCTTACTGTGAGGCGACAACGCTACCGCAGCACCACCACCGCAATATCTTAGAGCCATGGCAACCTATTAAAATACCTTCAAAGAAACAAACTTTTCTAAGGACATTTCTGTCTATGAATGCCTGAAGTGAATATGCACAACATGAACGCGGTACAAATGAAACTATATAAAATCTTCCAGCAATGGGAATGAGTTTTATTTTAAACTACAAACCAGCTGCTATGCATGGGCAATTTATTTTTTTAAGTTTGACACTTTGCATTTCAGCAGCTATTCCTAAAGTATTATTGCATATTTTTTTTTAGTGAAAACAGTGATTACTTGCAAACATTCTTATTAAAATGTACCTGTTGATCTCTTAAAAATTAAACTGCAAGCTACTGTTTAATTTTTACTCCTGTAAGTCACATACAGAATCTGATACCAAAGCTCAGATATTTTAAACAAAGCTCATGTCCTTGTGGTCACATACAGAAGCAGGGGGCTTATTTTTAACTACTTAATGAAAATCATGTAAGTGTGTATTATATTTAAACTACTTTAATACACCATTTTGCAAGTCTTAGAAATAATCATATATAAACTGGGTAA
The DNA here is from genome assembly GCF_019279795.1 of Protopterus annectens. NCBI lineage: Eukaryota > Metazoa > Chordata > Ceratodontiformes > Protopteridae > Protopterus > Protopterus annectens. The sequence goes on along the minus strand of NC_056746.1, from coordinate 1,450,822,572 downwards.
AAAGTGTTGCATTTCTGCAAAGGTTTTAAAAAATATGCCCAATAATAAAAAATTCCATATATATATATATATATATATATATATATATATATAAATTCTTATTATTTTCTCTTCTCCTGGTTAAGATTTTTTCCTTAACATGTATATCTTATTCATATTTATATGTAATCTGAAGCAAGTGTACTTGTCTTACATCAGGTTAGACATTTGGGTCTGCATGCCCATGATGTGATTTTGAGAAAGATAATGCTGCTGACATTTGAGGAAGTGAAGATTTAACAATGTTTTTTATACATTTGACTAAATAAAAAACACATTTTCAGTTATTCCCACTCAGGTGTTCTTTGTTGCATCCATACAAGAAACATAGAATGAAATACACAAAAATAAAATACAAATGTCAGAGTGTTGCCATGGTGGATTCCACAGTACTTGTGCGATGTTATCACGAAGGACAAAAGGGTACTCCCTACACGTTACCAAATCTAAAGTGAGGGAGGTTCCTTGGGGTTATATTCAACTGTTCGATGTGGAACTGTGATTGCCATATTCTGTAGGAAATCACTGTGCAATTTCTTAGTGTGCACTGTCGGTGCTTTCATTTTTTATAGTATAAATGTGACTGTGGAACTGGTATATATAAGTTCAGGAGTCATAGCACCTTGCCCCCATGTTGAGGGTGTACCCTCCTGCTAAAACATTTATTTTCAAATTTTTCAGTGGGTTCATTTACAGTGAGTTGTGACTGGAGTTCTTGCTGAGGTGGATCTTTGGAACTTACAGGTAAAGCACGAAGGGATGGTATTTGCACTGTCCACAGGAAATCTGACTTGGACAATTGGGAAAGTGCCCTTTCCCTGTTGTTTGGGGTAAAACAGTTCATGTTGGAACAGAAGGTAATGCTACCACAGACAATGCAATGATCAGTAAAGGTGGCGTAAGACCCTCATTTTATGCTTTTTACTGCTAGACAAGCATGCAAAAAGGACCCCAAGCTGGCTGCATCACTGTCAACTTAGTTCCTTTTTGGATGTTCTTGTAGGAGAAAACTCTCAGAAGCAAGAACTATGTATGTAGTGCATTAAGTGAGCCAGAGGTGGGAGGGACATTGTTTGTGAAGTTGAGGAATTTACTTTCATCCAGGACAAATACAAGAACAGTTGCTCTAAAGGTGTAGCTGACTGCACTACAGGAAATAGGTGACACGTTGCTCTAAAGGTGTAGCTGACTGCACTACAGGAAATAGGTGACACTGTTCACTGGATCCATAGATGGCCATTGGTAAAACTACATGGAGAAATAGAAGTCAGCACATGAAAGAAACGGATGAAGATGGAGATGGTCACAGAAGCAACAGAAAATATTTTTGGGGTGCTATTAAAATGACCATGTCTGCAATCAAAACTCTGTGGCCAGAATGACAGATTACGCCATTGCTCCAAAACTACACAAGATAAAATATCAGCTTGGGCATTGGAAAAGTGCAGGCAGGGGAGGGTAGAGGTGACTAACATTTGCTGACTCATCCATCTGGGGAGGGATAGTAATCCTGACTGGAACTGTCTGCTCCCAAGCAAGTGAAATCTTACAGGTTACCCGTAACATCAGGACCAAAGGACAAGTGCTTCTAAAAATCAAGCCAGTCACACAGCCTTCACGGGCATGTATGTTTTAGTAGGCACTAAGCTGCATGGCATACTACATTACAGTGGTGGCACAGGTGTGTGTGTCAGCAACAAGGGATGGTGTTAGGGTGAAATCAAATACCCTCTTTGCCAGGATGTCAGAGAGAACACAATCACAGCCATGGCTACTTGTATGATAGTTCCTCCAGCAGCTTGCTCTCATCATCACTGGAAAATACCCAGGATGCAAGAATAAATGGGATGTGTCCATATGGGAAGTCTCAGTGTCTAGCAGGCATAATAGGAAGAAAATCACATTGAACCTGGAAAAGTAACAAACCAGTATATTAACCATCCAGTAGGAGAAAACAGCTGAGCTTGCTTAACCAATGAACCTCATAAGGTAATCAGCTAGTCATCAAACCATGAATATGTTAGTGTCCAGTGGGAAAATTAACCAATAGGAAACTGTATTATAAGACTGTGAGACAGTTGTAAGGCTATCTGTGAATCTCCTGATTGTGTTGATGCCCAAGACAGGTGATACCTGTCATTGGTGAAAATAATCTCAGAATGAAATCTTTTCACCAGAGTAGTGAAAGACTGAACATGTCTGGCTCTCAAAAGATACATGGGTAAACAAGGAGGCCTATTCTGAGCAACATCTGACCTCCTGCTAGTTCTTTCTAAGTCTGCATTTTTAAAATTATTGTCACTGTGTTTCTTTTTAGCTCTTTTTTTAACTGGCCACTTTTATTATGGAAAGGTTGTGAGAGTGCAAGTTCATTGTTTTTGTCCCGATCTATAACACGATAAGAAACAGAGTACAAAGGATTAGTCTAGATAAAATACCTTCAGCTAGCAGATCTACAAGACTCTCTCTCTCTCTGATGCTCACCTTGTGGGCGGAATATAGATGCCTTGTTGAAGTTTCAAGTAGTTTATTCAGTTAAGTGGGTAGATGGACAAATGTTCTGGTAGATGGACAGGTATTCCTGTTCTAATATTGTTGATTGTCAGTATGACAACTAACACAATCTTTGGTTGGATTTCTTAGTATTTGTTCCAAATTGTTTTTATTAACACAGTTGACTACAGAATTAATTGGTTTAGAATAAGAACACTCATACATCTATCTACTTAACTGAATAAACTACTTGAAATTTCAACAAGGCATCTATATTCCTCCCACAGGGGATGGCATCAGAGAGTCTCCAAGATCTGCTAGCTAAAGTGATTCTACCTGGACTAATTCTTTGTACTCTGTTTATTGTTAGTCCTGTTGCCCCCTGGGTCACAAGCAGGACACCAGACCTAATCCGAGCTTTCTGTATTGCCTCTGTAATCTATAATATGATATGAAGAAGTTGAAAGCAGTCACCATCCAATGAATTCTGTATTCAACAGTGTTAATCAAAACAATATGAAAGAGAGAGAATCACAACAGAGTTTGTCATTATATTGCCAGGTGTGTGTATGTGTGTGTGTGTGTGTGTGTATGGGATTACTTCAAATCACCAAAAACCCATATGAATGACTTTCATTTCGCTGAGACCAAATCACCTAATTTGTCAAAATACTGAAAACTCATTTGACTGAATCTCATTTCACCGACAGCTTACAATGCTAAATTTCAAAAGACTAAACCTTAAACCATAAACAAACATACTCACAACACTAATAACTACCTCTTTGCAGAACTTAAAAAATACTTACCCTCTTAACAGAAACTGGACAATATAAAACCAAACTAAGTGGGAGGCTACACCACCCACACACCCCCAAAGTGGTGGTCTATGCCACCCACACACCCCCAACTATATATACACTAACTCCAGGATTGCACTACACTGGGAAAAAGGGCATACACCTTTGGGTCTACTTCATGATGTCAAAAGCCGACAATATCATAGCTGATATTGTTGGCAACACAACATCGAAAGTGCATAACATTGTGCAGGTAAACGGAAATCTCCGTAGGGGGAGATTTCTGTTTACCTCAATGTAGTGCGGTCTTGGAGTTGGAATATTTAAGTAGGGGGGTGTGGGGGGTGCAGGGGGGCTTGCCTCCCTGCCTACGCTAGTTTGTTTTTACTTGTGTTTGTTTTTTTTTTTTACGTTATTCAATGTTTTACTACATCGATCACTAGAGGCCGACCTTTAGTGGTTCGATGTAGTAAAATTTCGATAACATGATATAGACGCTATACCTTTTACTTGCCTTACAGTACTTTAAACGCTGCCACTACTGCTGGGAATGCACAAAACATTTGCCGTATTACTTTAGGTACTTCCCATACAAATGTAAGACACAAACCCACATTAAAAACACAACAACACTACTTTCTACATGATACTCACAGTAAGATGCTGTCCGGTTCGATTCTTAGCTAGAGCGTCTTCTGCGTGGAGACATGCGTGAATGGGCGTACCTCCGTTGAAGGTTGTGCATCAGGGCTGGTAACTCGGCACGTAAAAATCAACTACCAATCATTAGCGGACCGGAGTTCCACTGTGGTGACCCCTAACCGGGAAAAGCCGAAAGACACAACAACTGGTATTCTGACAGCACTGTAAGTTACAGAAATTTTCAAACAAGTCACAGATGAATGGAAACCCAAATCACGTCTATTGCTTACAATTCAGTGAAATGAGATTCAGTCAAATGAGTTTTCAGTATTTTGAAAATTAGGTGACTTAGTTTCAGTGAAATGAAAGTCAGTGAAATGGGTTTTAGGTGGTGTGAAGTAGACCCATATATGTGTATAATGTGTGTATGTGTTTTTCACTCCATCAAACACCCATTTTGTTCATTACTGGGTGAATTTATTGAAAACAGTATTTTTCGAGGGCTGGAGTTAATGGAAGGAGAAACATCAAGTATTATTTTTTTTTTCTTAGAGATGCCCTTGTGGTCAAGTTAAGTCAGTGTGTGTCTTAACACAGAAACCTTCAGATATACAAAATGTTTTAGCATTAGGATGGGAGTGTATGTGTTCAGGTTAGGGATGGGGACATGTTTTGTGTTGCGTGTGTGTGTGTGTGTGTGTGTGTGTGATTCTCTTGTTTAGTTGTACTCTTACTGACATTTATTTGTACCGTTATATGTAAAACTGGTGTTGGGGCAAGGGCAGGGTTAGATTTAGTGCACACACGTAAGGTGGTGCAGAAGAACAAGGAAGCCCTAACAGAATTTCTATTCAGACAAATTGTGGTTTCAGAGCAATGAAAACACTCCCCCTAATGCTGGGTATAATGTCTGTCATGTCTTTAGACTTACTGGCAGTTGTGGCATTATTTGTCAAGGATATCATCAGCAACAGGTTCCTCGGGATACCACAGTTGAACTCCTAGGATTCCAAATCAACTTAACCAAGGTTAATTACCACTTCATGGCTAGCTATAGAACACCTTCTATATCCTGTTCTGAGCATAATAGCTACTTGAAGGTACTAGCTGAAATTCCCAATAAACCCAAAATCTTTCTACCAGGGGACTTCAGCTATCAGTCAATAAACTAGCTGAACTACACTGCTAATGGTCAGCATGTCTTGCACTTCCTTGACATTATAAATGTTAAGTCTCTCTTTGGCAGATTGTTAACCATCCTACTAGGGGTCCCAATGCCTTTGATCTAGTCCTCACAAATATGGCCACTTCTTGCACAGCTCCATACGTATCGTCATGCCTTGTTATATCACATCATAATTTGGTGACCTTTCTTTTAAAACTGGTGGTACTTCTCCTGCAAATAGTTTTGGGACGTGTCAAAAACAAACCTTTTTTGAGTTACTTGATGATCTAAATAAATTCTGTTGATATTCTCCTCCAGTGGATCCCATTACTAAAAGCTGCTGCTCTTGACTCTGACTTTAAGTCCCACTTAAATAGTTGTATTGACAAGGCAGTCCTTATCTGCAGCAAATATAATTACAACATTTAAAAACAAACCCCTGTGGTTGAATACCAGTGTAAATAAATTATGTAGCAAGGGAAAAACTGCTTAATAATTATAAGAGGTCTCATTCTGCCTACCTTAAGAGCACACTTAAGCAAACCAACAAAGAGATTAAGGGAACCACTGGGAAGTTTAAATTAAAGCTGAGTATGAACTTAAATTAGCTCCTAAAAAATTTCAAATCATTCATTAACTCTGGCAGGGAGTTAAGAACTAACACACATCAATATTCAGAGCTACTCCTAATGACACAATTTATGACCCAAAGGAAACAGTTAATATCCTAGCACATACATTTAGTACAAATGTTACTCCATCCACAGTTACAGTTATTCCACTGGTTTCACAATCCCAGCCCCCTCTTTAATGCTTCATCCAAGGGCCCTGATAGACCAGGTTGCTGGATTATTAGTGCCATATATGGTCTTTCCCATCCTCTAATTAACCTCTTTAATCTAATGCTCTACATTGGTTACATTCCTGAAGCCTGGAAGACAGCCATTGCAGTGCCATTACCCATTACACAATGGTGGCCCAGCCATGGACCCTGATAACTACAGACCCATTAGTCTCACTAGCTTCATATATAAAACTATGGAAACCATTATTTCAAGCTTCATTAATTTGGACATATGCATTGAAAAAAACTATGGAAACCATTATCTCAAGCTTCATTAATCTGGACATATGCATTGAAAATCTTTTAACTCTGTACCATCATCAATTTGTCTTTGTCAAAGAAGGTCCTGCCTCTTTAACCTCATTAATCTCTTAGAAAAATAACTGAAACAATATGTAGTGGTTATGCAGTGCATACAACATATCTAGACCTGTCTAAGGCCTATGACACAATTTCCAGTGTAGAAAGTGTTGATAGACTTGTAAAGCTGAATATAAATCCTTATATTGTTAGGTGGCTGGCTAACTGGTTATCTGACAGAAACCATGTGGTTAGAGTTGCAGATGCCACCTCTGAAAGGAAAATGTTTACTGGAAAAGCTCACCCAGACGCTGCCACAACTTGCTCTGCAGATAGGTTAGTTTGCTTTTGCTTTCTTGTCTTTTGTAAGGCTTCATTGCTTTCTTCTGTTTTGCAGTTAGTGAATTATTTTCTTTACACTACTTTTAATTGCATACTTAAACTAGGAAAGAGACCACAGCTGTCACTCTTGTGAGTCACACAGAAATTAAGTTTTTTTGCCCACCCTCCCATCATGCTGCTGCTATTTTTTTAAACTCAACTGTCTTACTAGTCGCTTGCCCCTTATTTTAATTTGACCACATATTTCCTTCCCTCTCCTCTTACATTGGGTATTGTAAACACAAAATTATCATTTTGAGAAATCACTCCCCTTCAGCTATTTAAATTTATTGGCCATCCCACTATATTCCATAGAACCAAAATACAAAGCGCCCACCCTCTTCCAAACTATATTGCTGTTTTAAAATTAGTGGCTGTCCACATAGAAAGCTAAAGTTTAAGTTTTCCTTTCATATCTAACTGCTTAGTGCACACTGCAAATCTTAGCATATTAAACTATTTTCCACCTTACATTTAAAATCTGCAACATCTATTCCAAGACCACCAATTACTGGATGGACCACATTCTGCCTCTCAGTAGTCAGCTTGGTATTAGTGCTTCTGTTTTGCTACTGGTGACAGAAGGAGAATAGGGACATTATTTCCTGGAGACTGCTGATCACCAGAAAGCCCAATAACTGCTTCACATGGGCTAGCTTGGAATTTGTGCTTATATTTTGCTCCTGGTGAGAGAAGAGGCATAGTGCATTGATTCCTTATTGTTTCTGATTTGGCAGTGAGAGTCTGTGTTTGACCATCCTAATTGGTCTGGTTGTTATTGAAGGCATCTACCAGAAATAGGCTACAACAAGCCTACAGACCCTTACATCATCTGGGACAAGACTGGATCACCAAACAGCCTGTGCCTGCTTCTCATCTTGGGATTAGTGATACTGTTTTGCTTCTGGTGAGAGAAGAAGCAAAGGAGAACTGTATCCCAGCAGCTTGAAGCTGTGGTGAAGCCAGCACTAGTAGCCAAGCAGTAGCCATTCAGGCGACTCCTCTATTTTCATCATTCTTGACAATCCAGTTATTTCTCTTGAGTAAATACGGATTGATTACCTATTGTCTAACCAAACTTCAGAATATCTCCCTAAATACTTCATCCATAAATCATCAGGGTCTAATATTAATTTCCCCTCAATTGTTTGGCAGTGCCCTGAATAGACACAGATACCTTGAATTAATATTTTTCCTGTAAAAGCACCACTGAAATTTCACCAGTCCCTAATTATACACAGCATAACTAATTTACAGTGGCAAGCACTGCCCCCTGGAGTGGCAAACTTGATACTCTTGATATTACTTTATTTCTCACTTCAACTGTCTAATCAATGAAAAAGGGTCTGCTGCCATGGATATGAACTTTCCCACTATCTCCATTACCAGCTTGGTGAATATGGGCACCCTGAGACAAAGTAGGAATTGCCTTATGTTTACTAACAACCAGTTAATTTGCAAACAAACTGATACAGTATGTGAGAAATGCATTTACACAATGTCACTGGAGGCAAAGCTCTCAAAATCACTCCTAATGTCAATAAGGTTGTCAGTAGTACACATGCTGCACTCATCACATCCAATTAAAAGCAGATGTATATACCTACTTATGAGGCACTTAAACGTAACCTTCCTAAGCTCCAAAGACCTCCTAGATGAAGTACCTATAACAAATACTCTCAGCAGCTGCAAAATGCACTCTTTAAAGCAACACCCACATCAATACAGGCCGCCACATCTCATTGAACCTCTCCTTCTGAGCCCAGAATGCAAGCCACCACAAAATCCAACATTCTGGTCACTAGAGACACTATTGCAGACACACTGATATCTCTCTCATCAGGATGAGCAAGACAAAAGTCACTGCCAGTTGCTTATCAGGGGATAGGATCTGCTACATTACACATGCACTCAGGTCAGTGGACCACAAGTACCGGTATGATACAGTCATAGTCTATGTGGGTGTAAGTAACCGGAGACATACCTCACTACACCATATGATGAGCGACATCATGGAGCTCTCATATATGTGTCCCAGACTGGTATCAGCCTAGCACTGTACCTTTTCCAAGGATTATGCAACAATATGAACAAAAGATGATTGACTTTAATAATTGGCTTAGTTTCTGGTGTCATTCTAAGGGGTGCAATATTTATCAGAATGGAAGGAGATGGTCAACAGACCACGGTCCTTTGCTAGGGATGGTCTACACCTCTCCCCTTTAGGGTTTCAAATATTAGCTAAAACACTGTCCTCCCCCATAGTGCCTGTTTTAGACAATGCCAAACTGAAAGAAAATCTAAAGGTGTTACTGCTCAATGCTAGGAGTCTAAATAAAAGACTCTACTCCCTAGAAGATGTCTTCACCCTACAGAATGCTGACATCTGTGTGGTCACTGAGACAAGGTTTAAAGCCACCGCAGAGACCATATCGACAGTACAAGGTCATAATGCTTTCCACACATTTAGACCAGCTACTACACAGACAGGGACTACAGGTGGAGGTGTATCAATTTACATCAAAAATAAATAAACCTCAAGGATGGTCAAAAAGGACAATGCACTTGAGCTTCTCTGTGTTTAATTCACTACAGGCAAATTCTCATACCACTTCCATGCAAGCTATAGGTCCACATCTATGACCCAGGAAACCCATAACATGTATTTAACCTTATAAGAAATATTATCTCTATCCATGTTCTCCATGTTCCCAATAAGACTCCCCACTGGCACAGCTGTAGAGTTGAGTCCTCAGGTGAGTGTCCAAGCCAAATCCTCCAACACTCTCTCTGTGAAACCAGTGCTCTGTGTCCCTGCTCCAAGCAGCTGACACACACACACACACACACACACACACACACACACACACACACACACACACACACACACACACCTGGGAAAGGCTGGGACGTATTTACCAGCTGTGCCACTCTGCCCAAACTATAAGGTAGTTACTGCCACCAGACACTCCAAAGCCAGCTACTCTAAGCCTCTTACAAGGCTACCCAATTATACTCATTGAAATTAATATTAATACCAAAGGTAGTGTTTGGCCAATTCAGTAAGGCTTTCTGGAGTGGCCACAGAGTTGCCAAATAGATACAAATACTCTCAAAGATTAAATATTCTCTGAAGGACCAGCCACAAAAAAAAACATTAAATATATTTAATGACAAAATAACATGAAAATATGGAATATCTATTTACAATAAACACCAGAGTTTCAATCACACGAAATATTAAAATAATAAGGATGAATAGATTCATACACATACAGGAAAAACAGTACTTAACTAGTCTCACTGCATTTTCATGACTGTACTATTCCCTCGTCACTTACTAAAGCAAGGCAAGATGAAGTAGGTGAGGGGTCCCTCTTTGTCAGGTTCCAAAAACAGTGCCCTGAGACATCAGTCTCATCCAGTATTAAAACATCATTTTTGTGATGGATTACGGAATCAAGCACATCTGGTCATCTGACATCTGGTTTCCATACTACCACCATTACTGGAAACTGAACCAGAATCTCACACATATGTGTTACCATACACACAGATAGAGCTTTGCTAAGATCTGCTGCAGCTTCTGGATGTCATTAAACAATAAAACACTTCCACTCTAACTACAGCAGCTAGTAAACCATTCTCTGGCACAGAAGTTTAATCTCTGGCTGCAATCAGAACTGTAAGATACAATCTTTATGGCCTAAATTAAGTAATTTAATTTCATGCATAAAGTTAGCTGGAGCTGAGCATAGCCTCTTCTCTTTCAGTATCCTCTGTTACAAAATTAATTTCAATAGATATAACGCAGCCATATCAGTCTATTTATTTTTCTGTCCAGCAGGACACACTGTTGGTACATTTTTAACACAAAAAGTGGTACAAACACATTTTTCAATGCAAGCATCTGTACAAATCAGTTTGGTATACAAATAACATATGATTCTTTATGAAATTCCAGCTAGCTGTGCTGGCATATGCTATACATCAACTGCCCTATTTCTGACAGATCTCATGTCATCACAGTGTTATTTTTAGTGTTTTAACTAACATTAAACAAACTCTCAGGAGCATGTATCTGTGGTAAAGACCAATAGGAGAGGAATCCAGGGTTTTAAAATGGGGGTCTGATATTGACCTAGTGGAGACCACAGAGAGGGTTATGGATAATGGGTTCTCAAATTGTAATAACTCTATAACAGATTATTTTGGTTGTGAGATCATAAAGAAATGAGGGTCATGGGTATTATATCCAAATAGCCTGACTTGCTGATTTTAGAATTTACAAAGAATAACATAAAGTGTGTCATGTACTAAAAAATGAAGTTATGTATAACGTTCCATCTGAGTAGTTAGACTTCATTTGTCATCAACCTGTAGGATGTCAGATCCAGACCGGATCAGAAACGGCAGCTTCACCAGCATCTGATTTGAGCTCCAAGCTCCTCCCCTTACCCATAATACCCCTCCATCTCCTTCCTTCTCTCAGATCGAGTTTGCTAAACCCCTCACATGAACCCAATCCAATAACCTTCACTAACAAAGAAAAAACAGGAGAGCTGCAAATGCGCTCTCTCCTGCCTGCCAATTCAGAAAACATAATGAGAAGGCCAGGGGGGAGGAGAGAAGGATGGTTGATGACAAATGAAATCTAACTACTCAGATGGAATGTTATGGTGAGTACATAACTTCTTTATCTGAAGTAGTTGACTTCATTTGATCATCAATCTGTGGGACAGAGTCCCTAGCTACCAAAACCTTGGGTGGCCCTCACAAAAGGATATTTCAGAGCACTTCGGAGCCAAAGGATGCTCCCCCCTGGAAACCATGCCCAATTTATAATGAGAAATGAAGGTGTGAGATGAGGACCAAGTAGCCGCTGAACAAATATCATTCAAAGAGACTCTAGAACAAAAGGCAGCTGAAGTAGCCATGGACCTGGTAGAATGGGCGTTTATCCTACCTAGAAGGGACAAACCTTTGTCTTTGTAAACTTGAAGGATACAAAGGGAAACCCATCTGGCAATGGTTACCTTAGAAACTGGTTTGCCCAGAAAGGGAGTAGCAAAGAACACAAACAACTGATCAGACTTGCAATAGGCTTTAGTCCTGTGTAAGTAGAAATGTAGCTGTCTATGCATGTCTAATAAATGCAATTTATATTCACCCCTGTTCTGAAAATTTGAAAATAAAACACGTAAATTCATTGACTGATTGATATTTGTTTCCGAGGCCACTTTTGGCAGAAAAGAAGGATTAGTACGAAGTGAAACCCTGTCTTTATGAAAAATCATATATGGAGGCTTGACAGATAATGCCTGAAGTTCTGACACTTTCCTAGCCGAGGTAATAGCCACTGGAAAAGCTGTCCTCCAGGATAAAAATTTCAAATCTACAAAATCAGCAGGCTCAAAAAGTGGAGCAACCAAAGCTTGTGATACTAGGCTAAGGTCCCAAGGGGGGGGTAGGATCTTTAACCAGGGGTCTTAAAAGAAAGGTAACTTTAATAAAGGTTTTGCAAAGTTGGAGGGAAACTAAAGAAGCATGTTCTCACCTACATGGAAATTGGAAATGGCAGCCAGTTGAACTTTTACTGTAGATGAGCTGGCACCCTGCTGGAAAATGTATGCAAAGAACTCAAGGACTGCTGGAACAGGAGCTGTGAAAGGGTCCAAATCCCTCTGAGAAGCCCAGATAGAAAAATGCTTCCATTTGCTACGGTATATTTTTCTGGTAAATGATTTATGAGCTGCCACCAGAATAGTTTTGACCTAGGAAGACAGACCAGGAGTCCTAGCAATCAAGGGAACTGAAGCAGCCAAGCAGTGAGCTTCAGACTGCCCAGGTCTGAATGAGGGACCCTCGAGGGGTGCAAAATGAGATCTGGTATAGGATCCAAGGAGGAGCTATCAGATGAGACCAAAGAAAGGTAAACCAGACTTGGCGAGGCCAGAATGGGGCAATGAGGATGACTCTGTTCCCCAACCAGTGAGCCTTCTGGAAAAAATTTATCATGAGAGGTAAAGGGGGATAAGCATAAAGAAGACCAGGAGGCCAAGCATGGACCAGAGCATCACTGGGTCCCTGTGGGAGGATCAGAGCGAAGAACTCACTGTATTTCGATTTGTAAGGAGATGTAAAGAGATCACAGCAAGCCCAACCCCACTCCAGGAAGATCTGCTACACTACAGAAGGATTCAGAGACCACTCATAAGGCATCAGGATAGTTCTGCTCAGTGTGTCCGCCAGAATGTTGGATCAACCCAGAATGTGCATTGCTATCAGAAAACAGTTGGTGGAGATCACCCATTCCCACACTCTCATGGCCTTGTGACAAAGAGGATAAGATCTGGTTCCGCGCTGTTTGTTGATGTACCAGACCACTGACATGTTGTCTGTCTGAAATGCAATAGTTCCCAGAAGAAGGAAAGCATGAAGGGCCTGCAATGCTAACATGACCGTCCTCAACTCTAGAACATTGATATGCAGTTTGGTTTCAATCAGAGTGCCTTGGACTGTCCTGCCCAAGCAATGCCCTCCCACCCTAGTTGGGAAGCATCCGTGGTCACTGTGGCTTGGGGAGGGGCTGCTATAAAAGATCATCCCTCGATTAGATCCGAGGAGTGCATATCCACCAGAGGAGGGACTGCCTGCAAGCATTGCTTATATGAATAAGATGTGTCAACGGTGCATCCAATAATAACCATTGAACTGCTAGTGTCCATTGTAGTACACGCATATGCAGATGAGCACAGGGGAGAAGAGTAATGGTGGTTGCCATGGAACTTAGGGCTCGTAAAACTGCCTCGGCTGGAGGAAGATGAAACTGAGGGATTACTGACACATGAAGTAGTAAGTTTCTAATCCTCTCTGGAGTTAGAAAGACCTTAGTTTGTAACATATCTATTCTCACTCCTATGTAGTCTAAGACATGTATAGGGTCTAGAGAAGACTTGGATATGTTAATTATAATCCCCAGCAAGTCTGACAGTTTCAGGAAATAGTCCCTGGCCTGACAAAGTAGACACCTGGTGGGAGCGGCAAGGAGCCAAGTGTCCAGGTACAGGTAGGCCTGTATCCCCTGAAGCCTCGGGTGAGCTGCTACTACTGCCATGACCTTGATGAACACCCTGGGGGCTGTGGTGAGACCTAAGGGTAGGGCTCTGAATTGATAGTGATTGGCCCCTAGCCAAAAGCGGAGGAACCTCCTGGACTGCCTCCAGAGCAGAGCAGTCGGGCAACTCCTCAAGACTGCTGCATGGGCCTGTCCCAGAATGATTCTCAAGACCTGAAATTTTTCAGACCTCCCCCCTGCTTATGGATCGGTGTCTGTCTTATCCCCCTCTGCCTCTAGGGGAAGATGAGTCCTGAGTTCCCCAGGAATACTGAGACTTCCGAAACCACATCTTCTTCTGGCCCCACTGATTCCTGGAAAAGGATCTTTGGGGATTAGAGAAGTACATCCCAATGGCAGACGGTGTCTTTCCGTTCTTTTCACTCTGGACCAATGTCTCACAAACCATCTTTCTAAACAAGGAAGAGCCATCATAAGAGGCATTCGGGAAAGACACATTAAAGGGTTCTGTGAACTGACATAGCCTAAGCCAGGTGTGTTGCCTCATGGCAACGCCGGACCCGGTCACCCTTGCTGCTCCTTCAGTGGCATGTGAAAGGAGGTGCATGGACATATTAGAAACCACTTTGAGAGTGGCCATTCATGTGGAGAATATGCGTTTACCCTCTGGCGACATGGACTCCGGGGGCAACTCAGTGAAATCCTTGATCAGGTCTCGCTGCAGTCGAGTTACATGGGCCAAATAATTCAGCGCCCTTATAGAAAAGGTATATATTAGAAGAGGAGCCCAGTCCACTTTCCCAGATAATCCATTGTCCTCGACTCTTAGTCAGGGGGATGGAACACAGAACTTTCCTGGGCTAGTTCTTTCGTAGTGGCAGCTGCTACCACCATGGCGTCCACTGGGGACCCCTTGTTCCAACTAGGTCTGTCTACAGGAGGGCTCAGGATTTTGTCGGGGAGCTTGGGGATTGGCTCCATAGTGTCTGGCTCCTTTCATGCCCTTGTGGTGACAAGGTCCACCAAGGGATCTGTGTGGGGGAGGGAGACACCCAGGAGGAAGAAGGGCCCATGCTGAAGGCCTCCAGGAAGGGAGAAGTCCCTTAAGGATCAATTTCTCCCTGCAATCCTTCATGCTCCTGGGGCTGAACCCAGCACAAATATGGCAGTCTGTGGAAAGATAGGCTGCCCCCAAACACACCACACACAGTCTGGCCATCGACCGGGGACGATTTATGGCCACACTATGTGCACTTTCTGAAGATCAGTTTTGAATGCTGATCTGCCATGTCAACAAAATAAAGGTACGAGGCACAAAGCATTAACCTGGCCGACAACAGCACTCGCACATAACTCACTAGTAAGGAGGGGGAAAGGGAGAGAAGGCCTACTCTAACTGCTACAGCAAAAACAAAGGGGAGGTAAGCAAAGGGAAAAGTGAGCCTGTCTGAACTAACATCAACAATAACACCCAAAAAAGCTGAAAAAAACACCTACCACGCCTGGAGATCTAAGACCACGCTGCTTGGCAAAACCGCAGCAAATGAGATCTGGGGGAAGGAAGGAGATGGAGGGGTATGATGGGTAAGGGGAGAAGCTTGGAGCTCAGATCAGATGCTGGTGAAGCTGCTGTCTTGGATCCGGTCCGGATCCGACATTCCACAGGCTGATGATCAAATGAAGTCAATTACTTCAGATTAATTAGTCCCTAGAAGTTTCCTGCAGATGAAACCTATAGAAAAAAAGAATGTCAGATTCTGAGAATTTCGAGGAAGTGTGTCGAGGGTCTGAATCTTAACCAAAAGAAGAAGGAACATGAGATAAATGTGAATTGAAAAAAGGTTAGAGGCTACGGGTATAGAACAGCTGCTGGTAGACGTGTTACTACTAGTATTGTGACTTAAATTAATCCAGCTATCAGGGGTTCATAATCGTGGTTCATAAAGACAATTAGAAGAGGTGCCCAGGGTTTCAAGAGGGGGGTCCGATATTCCCACAGTGGAGACCACAGGGAGGGTTATGGTAATGAGTTATCGATTAGTGAAAAATAACCAATAGTTTATTTCTTTGCAGGAAACATAGAATGAGGATCACGGGTGTTATACCCAGACAGCCCGATCTGCTGATTAATAAGAAATAATAACTGAAAGCAAGAATCATAATAATAGTGGAATTAATCCCTAGATGCTTCCAGTAGAACATAACAGAAGATGGGACGAATAACAGATTTCAAGGGGTTCACAGAAGTTTGTCAAGGGTATGAATCTTAACATAAAGAGAAGTGACTAGATATATAATTGCAATGAAAAAAGGTGTATTTATGAAACAATGTGAGCTGATATTCAGAAGTTTCCATTCAACTTAGTTGGCTGTAAACCCATACTAATAAAACAGCTTGCTGGCTAGGATATTGGGGTGTGCAGCACTCTCTCATATTATGAGAACCAGATCCAGTATGGTAGCACCCCTGCTTGGTGTACTGACAATCTGGTGTTGGGAGTTTTTATTTACAAAATCCAGAAATCTCTGTGCCTGTACATTTGGTATCATATATAATTCCCAGTAAATAATGGGGTAATTAAATTTGCCCATGAATATGATATAAGGTTGGATGGTGAGTGTTTGCAATAAGTTTAAATACATGGCACAGGTTTCCTGAGTTAAAAAGGGGTACCTATAACTTGCAAGGAAGTAGTATATGATTTTGCCTATGGTGATTTGAACATGGAGAAGCGCAAGTGCATTATCATGTCTGACCATCCTGGAGGTATATTTACTTTTCATGTAAATCGAGACACCTCCACCTTTATTTCCTGTGTAGTAGCTGGTCTAAAAGTGCAGAAAACATTACAACCTTGCACTGTTGGTGTGCTCTCAGTGGCTTTAAACCATGTCTCAGTGACCACACAGGTGTCAGCATTCTGTAGGGTGAAGACAGCTTCTAAGGAATGGAGTTTTTTGTTTAGACTCTTAGCATTGAGCAATAACACCTTTAGATTATCTCGGTTTTGATTTACTATGTTGAAAATACTTTCAGTTTGGCATTGCCTAAAAGAGGCACTATGGGGGAGGACAATGTTTTATCTAATATTCAAAAGCCTAGAGGGGAGAGGTGCAGACCAACCCTGGCAAAGGACCATGGTCTGCTGACCTTCTCCTTCCATGCTGACAAATATTGCAACCCTTGGACTAATACCAGAAACTAAGCCAATTATTAAAGTCAATCATCTTTTGTTCGTATTGTGGCATCATCCTTGGAGAAGATGCTGTTCAGTGCTAGGCTCATACCTGCCTGGGCACATATTCTGAGAGCTCAATGATGTCTCTCTTCGTATGGGGTACGTCTTAGGTCAATTACGCCCACATAGACTGTGACTGTGTTATACTGGTACTTGTGGTCCATTTTACTGAAAAGAAAGAATTAGATTATCAAGAATAATCAAATGATCAAAACAGAGAAGTCATCTGAATGGCTACTGCTCGGCTACTAGTGCTGGTCTCAACCACAGCTACAAGTTACTGGGATACAGTTCTCCTTTGCTTCTTCTCTCACCATAAGAAAAACAGTATCACTAATCCCAAGATGAGAAGCAGGCAAGGCTGATATAAGAGTCTGTAGGCATGTAGTAGACTTGTCCTGGTAGATGCCTTGAATAACAACTAAACCAATTAGGATGGTCAAAAACAGACACTCACTGCCCAATCAGAAGCAATCAAGAATCAATGCACTCTGCCTTTTCTCTCACCAGGAGCAACATATAAGCACAAATTCCAAGCTAGCACCTATGAAGCAGTTAACAGGCTTTCTGGTGATCAGCAGTCTCCAAGAAATAACGTCCCTCTGCTCCTTCTCTCACCAGGAGAAAAACAAAAGCACTAATCCCAAGATGACTACTGAGAGGCAGAATGTGGACCATTCAGTAATTGATGGTCTTGGCGTAGATGTTGTAGATGTTAAATGTAAGATGGGAAATGGTTTAATATCCTAAGAACTGCAGTGTGCACTAAGCAGTTAGATATGAAAGACAGGGTAACTAAATTTTAGCTATCTACGAGGAGAGCAACTAATTTTAAAACAGCAATATAGTTTGGAAGGGGGTGAGCACTCTGGGTTCTGGTTCTATGGAATACAGTGGGATGGCCAATATATTTAAATAGCTGAAGGTAAGTGATTTCACAGAATGATAATTTTGTGCTTACTCGCAATAGCCAATGAAAGAGGAGAGGGAAGGAGATATGTAGTCAAATTAAAATAAGGGGCAGGCAAATAGAAAGACAGTTAAGTTTAAAACAGCAGCATGGTGGAAGGGTGGCAAAAACATAATTTCTGTGTGACTCACAAGTGGGAGACAGATGTGGTCTCTCTTCTAGTTCAAATATGTAATTAAAAGTGGTGTAAAGAAAATAAATCACAGTATACAAAACAGAAGAAAGCAAAGCAAAATACAAGAAAGCAAAAACTAACCTTTCCATCACAGCAAGTTGTGGCAGTGTCCGGGTGAGTTTTTCTAGTAAAATTTTCCTTTCAGAAGTGGCACCTGCAGCTCTAAAAATGCGGTTTCTTTCAGATAACCAGTCAGCTATCCACCTCACAATATAAGGATTTATATTCAGATTTACAAGTGTATCAATAATTTCTACAAGGGGAATTGTGTCAAAGGCAAAGGTCTAGATATGTTGTATGCACTGCATAATCAGGATTAAATGTACTCTGGGCCCCAGACTGCTTTCAGTCCATGGCCTCTTACTCAAAAGATCATGAATGAGGACAATCAAGTTTATAAATATTTTTAAAAGGCAAGGCATGAAAAAACACATGCAACAAGGAATCATCTACAGTAAACAGTCAAGAAAAGGACAGGTGAGGCAGAGAACTGTCTTGATTATTTTGCTATAACAAGTCTGTCCTCTGAATAACATCTCTGACTGAAAGCATGTGCACTGTAAATGAGCATTATGGTATCAAAAATGGAGAATGTTTTGAAATATATAGAGAAATATGAAAAACTATGCCTATATGTATAATATCAATGTTGATTTATAGTATGCAGGTATTAACTGGCTTGGGTACCTTATTTATTGGGAATGTGAATTCAAGAGGTGCATACTCATTATAAGCAATCAATGACATTTTATGGTAAAACCCTATCCTAAAATTCCCTCCATACCCCTCAAACTTCATCCCTGACCCTAATGCTAAAAGGCATCCCTAATCTTAAAACTCCATCCCTCTCCCTAGTCCTGAAATGTCATCCATGTCCCTAGCCTTAAATTCCATTCCCTTACCATAATCCTAAAACCACACCTAACCCTAAAATTCTGATCCTAACCCTAAAGCTAATGGTCATGCCGAACTCAAAAACCCATAAAAATCCAATACAGTGAATAACCAACCTTCAGTCTGAGCACTTCCCATTTTACCTCTGAAACAATGATGCCCTGTTCTTAGTGTAACTCAAAGTTACGATGCTTCTATACAGCTTCTGCCTGCATGCTGTTAATAACCATAGCAATGCATAATTAACAACAGAAACACTCAGTACCTTCCAATTTGTACAACTTTCAGTATAAATTTGCTAGCAGCTTTCCTCATTACCAAAAGTTTCATTTAATGCCACCACATAATATTTTAGGATACTTGGCTTTAGTGCAAATAGCTTGTCTTCATAATGAATAACTGCTTGCACTGTCTCTGTTGTACTGCATTATACACTGTTTATAGCATAATATTTCGTATTTTATATCATGCCTACTCAGGAGATATAAAAACATGCAAATCAAGTAGCAAGCAGATGTCAGTCTCTCCACTTCTCTCCTCTCATTTGAAGAAGTCCAGCTCAGGATATTTTTTTGGCTGTTTATGGTGCAGCGGTAGTGTTGTTGCCTCACAGCAAGAGGTTCTCCTGTTCGATTCTCAGCTGGGGTGCCTTCTGTGTGGAGTCTGCATGTCCTCCCCGCGGTCGAGTGGTGTTCGAAAGACATGCGTGAATGGGCGTGCCTTCGCTGAAGGTTGGGCATCGGGCTGGCAACTCGGCACCATAAAAATCTACTGCTAATCATTAGCGGACTGGAGTTCCGCTGTGGCGACCCCTAACCAGGAAAAGCCAAAAAGACAAACATTGTCTGGGTAAACCCACTGGGGTTAACTGTTTCAGTTTCTTTTCAGCACTGTCTGGTTAAGTGAATTGCCCAGAGTCATATAGTAGGCAGATGAAGGTGAAAAGTATTAAACTCTGTAACCTTGACATAAGCAGCTTATAATTGACTGCTGAGAGGCTTAGATATTACCGCTAACTAAAAGATAAAAACAATATTTTCTTCCCTTGTCTCTTACCTGCATTTTTGGCACCTTTTTCTATCCTTACCTTCATCTGGACAGCTGCCACGGTGCTCCACTTCAGTTACTGAGTCCACCAGCTTCTCCCAACTACCCCTACACTAATGCTGATATCTGTACTGGTTGCCTGCAATGAGCGCAAGGTCACCCTGCGGGGTTCAGTTGTGCTGTCAAACACCCAGACAGGGTTGTTTTTCTGTTTTTAACCTATCGTTCATTGCTACTCAATGTATGCACTTAAAACCTCTGTGTGGTTATACAATGGGCAGACTGAGCTGATCTGCTCCTCACTTCCGGAAGGAGCTGATGTCAGCATGCTGCACCGCCCCTTGGCTGTAGCACTTCATGACTGGCTTTCTGGCCTCTGTCTGGAAGCTCCTAACACTCTGTGTGCCTGTGTTCATGCCTCCCTGCCCCAACTTCAAGATGGGTATGACTATACTCCCTGCCACTTCATTAATCACCTGAGCCTCTAATCAAACACAGGTTGAAAGGGCTGTAGTCAGGGCTTTAACCTGCTACTCCACTGGACTATCTGTCTTACCTGTGTTTTGCTAATTCAATTCAATCTTCACTTTGATGCTTCCTTCTGCTCCTGGAATTCCCTGATCCCCACTCTTGATTTAGGTTACAATACTTCCCAGAAAGGATTGAATTGCTGAGCTGTGGGCTATTTTTTAGCATTACTAGCAACAAAGTATCGCTCCTTACTGCTCTCTGCGTTCCACTTTCATTACTAATATTACGGACATCATTGTAGAAGAGGAGAGGTTACACAACTACCATCAGTCAAGCTGAAATGATTGCAATAAGCTTCCTAAAGATCATTTTCAATGGCATTTTATGTGCAGACCACTGGAACCCTCTCAATGTGGTTTCTTGGGATTCGTAATTTGACTCATTTGTCATTTTCTGAAAATCCCCAATGTATTTTTTTGTGCTTGAAAGAGTTGAAAGAAATCCACAGGGTGGGGGGTACATGGAGTGAAATGGCCTAAGCCTGTGAATTACACTGGCAGTTCAAAACAGGAAGTGGTAATCCTCAGGTTTAAATGGTCAGATTTCTATTTATTCTATTTTAAAGTTCAAAGTGTATTTTATTTAGATCTTAGAATTATATGATTAATGTCATAGATGTGTTGCATGTTATTTTTAATACTATATGTTTTTAATACTGTGTGTGATTTTTGGGCAAAAACTAAAAGATTTTGGAGAGAAATCAACCCGTTGATTGGTCGAAAATGCAACACAACTCCACTCCCCAGAGCCCCTCTAACACTACCACATACAAGCTCTCATGCACTAACTTCCTCAATGAGTTTAGCAACCTGCTGCACATCAGCAAAATAAACTGACCACCCCCACAGCCACCTTCCCCCTTACATTCCAGTATTTCACTTCAAAGGGATTAGAACCAAAGAGACTAAAACATAATTGGACCAAATACAAACAGATACCCCCCCCCCACAAGGCTCAGATAACCATTCAACCTTTGATTAACTAATACGATTATGTCTCAGATATGGAAAAAAGCAACAGTCACTCCTATTCCAGAACTACTCAAGCCAACTACTGCTTTGTAATTCAGTCCTATCTCAATGCTTCCACCTTTAGGTAAAATACCTGAGAAATTATCTACAACTGCTTATTTACAGCAATACCATGTTCCCTCCGGGAAACATCATAGATTCTCATCTGGATGTACCACCATAACAGGTCACTACTCCCTCACAGATGACATCTTTTCCAATATGGACAAAGGCAACTTGACAGGAGTGTCTTTATTGACCTTAAAAAAGCTTTTGTTCAAACTGACCATATATTACTATTTGACAAATTAATTGAAATAATATTAGTAACAATGTAAAACCTTGGTTTGTGGACTTCTCACCAACAGATCCCTCAAAGTGAAACAAGGCAGCACTACCTCTCAAATAGCTCTTCTTATGAAAGAAGTCCCGCAGGGTTCTATTTTAGCCCCTCATCTATTTTC
The DNA here is from genome assembly GCF_019279795.1 of Protopterus annectens. Lineage (NCBI taxonomy): Eukaryota > Metazoa > Chordata > Ceratodontiformes > Protopteridae > Protopterus > Protopterus annectens. Next base: position 1,450,800,500 of record NC_056746.1, on the reverse strand, counting down.
CATATTTATCAACAAGCTCCCATTTGCTCATCCTCAGATACCTGTAATTCTTTATGCAGATGACACGATCATTTACAGGTCAAACAAATCCCACTTTGTTATACAAACCCAGCTCAATGATGACCTCCAAACCCTCAACCAGTGGCCAGTAGCCCAGAAACTTGTACTCAGTCCCTCAAAAACACAGCAATGCTACTTGGAACCACCCAAAAATAGCCAAACCATCTAGCTTCCACCATAGAAACTACTTCATCCTTCACATACCTTGATTTGGCTAGACCAATCTCTTATCTTTCAACTACACAGTCAAAACACATGCAAATGAACAATGCATTACTGTTCTGGGCAAACAAGTTACTGCCTCTTCTGCTCATGCCATCCAAAGCTGCTATAGGCAAAGGGATACTCTTATCTCAACTTGAATATGGAATACTCACTGTATGATTGTCATAAATGTGTTACATATTGCTTTCTAATATTGTCCTGAGCTTGTGTAGATATTTATAATTTAAAAAAGTCATATGAAACTTTTTGCTGTATAAAAGGAAGTGACATTCAATTATACATCAATGTTCTGATTAATTCCTTTGTACAAAAGAACAAATGCACTTAACTTTGATCATTAAACACTGCTTGCTAGATTCCCGTAGTGCTTATTTCATTTATTGACACCTGAACCACACTATCAGGACTCTCTGCATTTAGAAGGTGTGGTGGTATGTTGGACAGTAGTTTTAGTAGTCATTGCTTCTCAGGACTCCTCAACATGTGTATGAAAGCCAGTGCATAGTGGAGGAGTCCTGAGAGTAGTAAATAGAAGCACTTTCAAAAGTGCCTATAACTTTGAAAGATTTGTGCATTTTAGACTGAAACCTGGATAACAGCTAATGCTGCACTCCTTGGTAAATTTAGCAGTGGTACCAGAAACTGTATGGTATAAGTGCTTTTAGCTGGTCTCGGGCCCCCTTGCAGTTTTGGGCAATGGCCAGCTGCCCAGATAACCCTTATTATAATCCACCATTGTAGAAATGTCATAGTGTAAATGTGTTTTAGCTACATTGCATGGCCTAAATGTACATGAACCCTACATTTTTAATAATGAGGAAAACTTTTTAGTAATTTTGGAGGGATTTTAATATTATGGTAAAACGTGTTGGACAGGTCATCCTCCCACACACACCACGAACTCTGACAGATATTACAAAGCTCAACTGGTAACCAAAGAATAGAGAGGAGCTGTTGATGACTTGAGGCTTATGCATCCAGAGGAATCAGAATTTTTTGTACTTGCTGGAGCATCCCACAGCAAAACTGATTTTTGATTAACCTCAGCAGATTTAAAGTAATATGTCTCGTATAACACACTAGTGATATTCCTCATTGATAGTTCATGTCTGTTCAGTTCTTCCTAAAGTCATTTTATTTTATTTATTTTACATTTGTTGACTGGGCTAGTCTAGCTGGATACATGTCCATTTTCAGTAGAGGCCCGGGGAGAAAAGCTCCAAAGACATATGCAAGAAAAATACAAATATAAAACTTCCATATAATATATAAAAAAGAAGTGACAATAAAGATACATACAAAACTGAATTTAGAAAGTGGTAGCCGTTTGAAAAGTAAACAAAATTATTATTTTTTTTTCATAATAGCAATAGATGAGCATTCATTATAACAATATTAACATCAATAGTTCAGATGAGCTTAGCAAGGACAGTAAGGGGTACTGTAGAAATTCAAGACAGAAAGTAAAAATACATACATAATGATGTAAGGATGTTAATGATGAGATGTAGGAAAGTTAGTCATTGATTCTTAAAAGTAAATCCTAACCATGTAAAACAGACCCATTTAAACTGAAAACCACATTTTATTGTATTTTAATTAATTTTTTATTTCCTATTGCCTGATGACCATCAGCCCTTCCACAATTGATCGATCCATTCATTCCCTGTGAGCAATACTCAATCATGGGAGGCTATCACCCAGGCAGTCATTAGGGTTTTTGTTTAGCCACAACCCTACTCTCCACAAACCAATGTCTGTACTCGCATATGTGAGGGCATGCTACTCCCTCTCCAGTAATGTGCACAATCCTATACATGCCCAATGAAGGCTACTACATGAACACAGGTAAGCAGGTCAAGCACACCTGCCTAGCCATACACTTCATGCCATACAGCACTATCATCAGTAGCTGTTAGCACTACAGTCAGCTAGACCACCACTCTCCCTGCAAGCTAACAATGGCTGCTCTCTCTCTGTTGTACTTCCTTGGCTAGGCCTACAGCCTCCAAGATGTTAAGTAAACTAAGGCCATCTGGGTCACAGTCAGGAATTCAACCCGCTACTGGAATGTTTGTATTCTCTGAGAAGCTGTATGTCCCATTACTTAAACCTTAGCTTCTTAAGGAATGTACCAATATTTACTTATTGGGTGTCTTAACTATTGCACCTAGCCAAAGTGGAATTTCAACACCCCCCTGCCCCCAAAACACACACATATACACACTAACACTATCAGATTTCCTGCCAGGACAGCCTGTGTCTAAGCTAAAATTCTGATAATGCAGTTTTCCAACCTTGGTTGCTCACTTGTTCTCTTACGAGTCACAGCAGATTCCTAGACTTCAATTATCAGTCAGCCATTTGTTCATACAAATCTGCTTTTTATTTTGCTGCAAAGCAGTTTTGTACATGCCCTACATGTTTGAGATGTTGAATAATTGTGAATGATTTTCATGTTTGCACATTTAATTGATAAATTCATGTAAATAGCTGCAAATCAATGCTCACTGAAGGTCGGTGCAAAGCTTAGTACTGTATATGCTTTTGTTTGATGATATTGAGTACCATATAAACACTAATTAGTTCAACTTATTAAAATACTTATTAACGTATGACATATATTCATAATACTTCTGGAAAATAATGCAGATCTCTCTTGACTAGATTACCTCACTTGTCTGAGGCACCATTCCTGACCAAACCAGAGAACTCCTTGCTGTGATGCACCACTGTGTCACCCAATTACACTACTAAGCATACTATAAGTATCTTCAGATCAGTAGTGGACAAATAGTGGGTATCATCAACAACTTTTGCAGCATAACTTAAGTTTTAATTTGATACCATGAAGTGTCATATATGTCAAGTTATTAACAGAAGTATATGGCGCATCTTCCTAATTTGGCACAAAAAGAAATCTGACTTTTTCACTCACTGATCAATGTATTTGGGTCAGCAGACATGCATTGAGCTGTCCTGTGACATGCTCTTCCGCAATGCTACTTTACAGATACAGCCGAATACATTTACATAATATATGTAAATATGTACAAATATCATATTTTACTTGCTGCTAAACAGGTACGAATATCTGCAAAGTGGTGGTAGTTAGACACCAAGTAGTAGGCAGATGTTTCCCAGCATTGTGTAAGTTTTCACTTTAATCACACACATTATGGCAGCTTTTCACTGACCATCTAATTCCTGTTTTTGAGACATTCCTAAATTTACAATTGCAAAGCTAATCTGCAATGCTTTACAACCGACACCAAGATAAATAACACAATATGATTTTAGTAAACCAGTAAGCAGACATTTGCAAAGAGATGGTAGCTAGATACCAGCTATTAGTCCAGGGTTCTCCACCTTTATTAATCTGTTCATGTGATGCCCTGAAGTAGCATATAATCTTCTTCTGGTTCAAGTTACTAATAGACATTATTAACTCATTCACTCCAATAGAGCTCAGGAAGTTTGCACTGTCATTTCCAATGGGTGGAGCCTAAGCTTCTTGACAGAATCAAATTTATGTCCTCACATTTCAAACAAATGTTCATATCTCTGAACTACAGCAGTTATGAAAGAGGTATAAATGGCAAACTCTTCAGCACAAACTATTTTTACAGTGGTAGTATTCTTTAGGTTCTAGGCCTTAAAACAAATTTTATAAGTCACAGTAAACACAGTAAATATCATGTTTGTAATATTTTGTAAACAATTTACAATATCTTAGCAGCCACTCAAGTTACATACTGTAAGCAGCAGTTTATTCATCTAGCTGAGAGCTTTCATATCAGGTTGAGGAGTTCTGTAGTTCTATTAATTGTTAAGATATTTAGAAAAATGTGAAAATTATATCTGTATAAATTAATATCATAAAAATAACAGTTAATATGTCTTCACCTGTACTAGACAGAGGTCAAATATTAATGCAGTTGAGTTTGCCACTGTGTAAGCTTTAGGATGAAATCTTTTAAACTCTTGCAGGTAGCATAACTTTGGAATTATGCAAATATGAACAAGCAATGTTTTCCGACTAGAGGCATCAGTAGAAGGTAACTGCAGATGCACCTGGAAGCATAACTCGTATGTTACGAGTTAAGCAGGATGGCTTTTTTTCCTGCTGTTTCAATTCAGTACGACCATTACAGTCTCCAAGCATGTATGGAGAGACACACACATAGCTTTCAACCTCTTAGTGCAAGAATCAAGGACAGAAACAAAATTAGAGACAGCTTTTAAATATTTCTCTTGTAGTCTTAAAAAGTTGTTAAAATAGCAAGGTTGGCATTAGCATGTGGCATCTGAAACTCAAATGGCAGCCATTATTTACTGACTGTAATCCTCAACATAATACAAAGAACAGTCCAAAGATCAGGCAAAATAAAGGACATTCTTCTTGAAGTCAGTGACAACTGGAACACACATTAATGCAGACACACACAAACATACACACCATAGCTCTCAAAGTCTTAGCACAAGGATCAGAGGTATTTTAGTTCCTCATCGCGCACACAAATGGATTTTTAAAAATGGCCATACCCACTCAGAAAACCTGAAAAATAGACTTTAATTTCTCAAATAATGATAAATCATGAAGATTTTGAGCTTGTAGTGAAATCTTTTGTCTAGAGAGGCCTAGCTGTTTTCTTTGTGGCAGAAAGAATCAGTCTGGTTTGATCTAGCTAAAAGCATTCCTGCAAGACTGTTACTTTTGATTGGATAATTGGGCTGGTTTCTGTTTCTCTGCCTTTAACAGCCACTATTTTAAACCAGTTGTACTTATTTGCTCAAGCAAAGTGAGAGGCCTTCTGCCATTTGCTCTGCTGTGATATTGGAAAAAGATAAGTGCTTATTTTTAACTGCTTCTGCATTTCTGTTTTACTGTATATCTGTGCAACTGTTTTAGTCTCCTTTTTTATCTGTTAGAGCTAAATATCTGTTACTGTGTGTGACCTTTTCAGCTTGTAGTGACATCTTTTGTCTAGAGTAGTCTAGCTATTTCCTTTGTGACAGAAAGAATCAGTATGGTTTGATCTAACTAAAACCATTTCTGCAATACTGTTATTTTTGATTGGATAATTAGGCTGATTTCTGTTTCTCTGCCTTTAATAGCCAGTGTTTTAAACCAGTTATACTTAGTTGCTCAAGCAAAGTGAGAGGCCTACTGCCATTTGCTCTGCTGTGATATTGGAAAAAGATAAGTGCTTATTTTCCACTGTTTCTGCACTTCTGTTTTACTGTACATCTGTGCAACTGTTTTTAGTCTCCTTTTTTTGGCTGTTAGAGCTGAATATCTGTTACTGCTTGTGACCTTTTGAGCTTGTAGTGAAATCTTTTGTCTAGGGAGGCCTAGCTGTTTTCTTTGTGGCAGAAAGAACCAGTCTGGTATGATCTAGTTAAAAGCATTCCTGCAACACTGTTATTTTTGACTGCATAATTGGGCTGATTTCTCTTTCTATGCCTTTAATAGCAAGTGTTTAAACCTGTCGTACATATTTGTACAAGCAAAGTGAGAGGCCTTCTGCCATTTGCTCTGCTATGATACTGGAAAAAGATAAGTGCTTATTTCCAACTGTTTCTGCACTTCTGTTTTACTTTATATCTATGTAATCTGTGCAACTGTTTTTTAGTCTCCTTTTTTATCTGTTAGAGCTGAATATCTGTTACCATTTGTGATATTTTCAGCTTGTAGTGAAATCTTTTGTCTAGAGTGGCCTAGCTGTTTTCTTTGTGGCAGAAAGAATCAGTCTGGTTTGATCTAGCTAACAACATTCCTGCAACACTTATATTTGATTGGATGACTGGGATTGTTTCTCTTTCTCTGCCTTTAATAGCCAGTGTTTTAAACCTGTTGTATTATTTGCTCAAGCAAAGTGAGAGGCCTTCTGCCATTTGCTCTGCTGTGATATTGGGAAAAGACAAGTGCTTATTTTCAACTGTTTCTGCACTTCTGTTTTACTGTATATCTGTGTAATCTATGCAACTGTTTTTGGTCTCCATTTTTGTCTGTTAGAGCTGAATATCTGTTACTGTTTGTGACCTTTTGAGCTTGTAGTGAAATCTTTTGTCTAGAGAGGCCAAACTGTTTTCTTTGTGGCAGAAAGAATCAGTCTGGTTTGATCTCACTAAAAGCATTCCTGCAACACTGTTATTTTTGATTTGATAATTTGGATGGTTTCTGTTTCTCTGCCTTTAATAGCCAGTGTTTTAAACCTGTTGTACTTATTTGCTCAAACAAAGTGAGAGGGCTTCTGCCATTTGCTCTGCTGTGATATTGGAAAATATAAGTGCTTATTTTCAACTGTTTCTGCACTTCTGTTTTACTGCATACCTCTGTAACTGTTTTTGTCCCACACACCCACCCAGCTGTTGTGGTGGTCTTAAGTCTTGGTGGCTTTGAGCTGCCCGCCTCTAATATTAATTTGATACTGAACACTCCTCCCAGTTTCATTACATCAGCTCATTCTACTGTTTATAGTGACAACTTAGTAAAGGCCCACCCCTTTAGCTTCTGAACCTTGAATTATCTCATTATCTTTTGTCTCTTCACTCTCTACTAAAAAAAAACTGTACCTCTTTCTACTTCATTTTGCTGTTTGTGCTTAGGAGGTCAACTGCATTTAGTTTGCCATATTTATTATCCTGCTTTATTTGTGCTGTCTGTTACTGTTATGACTTGTCAGCTACTTTTCAAAGCAATCTACTGATTATATTTCATTGCTATCTACTGCAATTCAATACTGTTTAACTGGATTTTACTGCATTTAATTTCTGTTTAACTGTATTTTTTTAAAACTGCAAATTCTATTATTTTGACTACAAGTGATTGATCTGTGCTTCATTGTGAGTTTATTCTTACTGAGTTCTTAACCTTAAAATTGAGTAGCATAGTCTAGATGCAGGTCTGTGGCATCCAGAGCTTCAGCTTCAGCTGCAGGTTTTTTTAACCCTTTTGAGGTATTCCAGCTACAAGTTTTCCCTTAGTAGCACTTGTGTTATCATCTAGTAGTACTACTCGTAGACCTTCCTCCCTTTACCCTCTTAGCTCTTTTGGTTTCTGACAAATATGGATGGACAATTTCCTACATTTTCTCCTACCAGTCTGGTTGATATGGGCATCCTGAGATAGTGTAGCAACTGCCTCATCTATATGGACAACTCTCTACTACTACTACCTAGGAGCACAATTTGTGAGAGATGCAAATACATCAAGCTCCTAGTGTCATTGCTCTCTCCCCTACAAACCAGTATATCTGGCACTGAGAAGATTGGCAACATGAACACCACACCTCAAACACCACCCACACCTACACACACTCCCACATATGTGGAGGCCCTCAATAAAAGTATACCCAAACAAAAGAGGCATAAATGCTTACAAACTCCATTGCCCACCACACCACACACAGCACACAGTCCATACACCTGTGTCTCTCAGCCACTAAGACCTAAACATAAACCCAACATATTAGTCATAGGAGACTCCATTGTGAGACACACAGATGTGCCCCTCACCAGGATGGATAAGGAGAAAGTCATGATTAGTTGTTAGTCGGGTGCCAGAATCTGCCATATCACCAATGCACTCAAGTCTCATAACAGGTACTGTTATGACTCTGCCATACTCCATGTGGAGTGAATGACTTGAAATGTACCTCCCTGGATGATATGAAGAGAGATATGATCAAGCTCGCTCAGTGTGTCCCAGGTAGGTATATCCCTAGCCTTAAGCATCATTCTACCATCACCCAGAATGATGCCTCAATACAAACAGAAAACGATTGACTTTAACAACTGGCTTAGTTTCTGGTGTAATTCAAAGGGGATCCAGTACCTGACAGCCTGGGATGACATGACTGACAAGCCACGATGCTTTGCCAGAGATGGCCTGCATCTGTCTCCCTTGGGCTTCAGGCTCTCGGCAAAGGCTCTTGCCTCACCATAGTGCCTTTTTTATGCAATGGCATGAGGTCAAAACTACCAACATGAAAATTTCATCAAAATGTAAATTAAAGATTATGCTGCTAAATATTAGGACTCTAAACATGAAACTGCATTCATTGCAAGCATTCTTAACCCTGGAAGAAGCTGATATTGGTGCAGTTGCAGAAACTTGGTTCAAAGCTGTGGAGACCACCCCAGCCATACCAGGTTACTCATCCTATCATTCATTCAGACCCCAAGCTGTGCAATATATATATATATATATATATATATATATATATATATATATATATATATATATAAGACATACACTCCTCTAGGCTGGTCAAACAGTATGATGCATAGGAAATACTCCAGATGCAGTTAACAACTGATGACCCCTATTAAAATTATAGCTAGCTACATGCCTCCAACTCTGACTCAAGATACCCACTCCACCTATCTAGACCTCTTCAAATCTATCAAGATTCAACCCTTTACCCTGATCCTGGGCAACTTTAACTATCCAACCATAGACTGGAATAAATACTCATACCAAAACACAAATGCCCAGAGATTCCTTGATTTTGTCAATGCAGATGCCTTGGACCAGTTGGATAACACCCCCTCAAGAGGTGATAATATCTTGAACTTGTTATTAACCAACATGAGTAGCCATTGCAGCATCCCTACAGTGTCATCATTCCTGGTAAGATCTGACCACAAAGCAGTCACTTTTGAAGTCACCATCTCCCCCGACCCCCCTAGCTAGGGTCAAACAAAAAAACTTCTCCAAAGCTGATTACAACCTCTTGAGGGAAAGTATAAACAGCTTCACAGCCCCATACCCCTCCACAGAACCTGGCACATATGTCCAAACTTGCACCAAAGTATTATATGAACATTTATATAGCTGCATGGAATAAGGAATACAAAACAGGATGAAATCCTCCTCCTCAAGGAAGAGTAAACCATTCTGGTGGACATCTACAATAAATAAACTTTATAATAAAAGGAAAAAAAATTGCTGTCCAGGACCAACAAGGAGCAGGTGTCTAATTGGAAGCTATCTCTCCTTAGCCTGAACAAGCAAATAAGAGCACTAGTGAAATCCTCCAAAGCAAACTTCGAGTTCAAACTGGCCACATCTACTAAAGACAATCATAAGGCTTTCTTCACATATGTCTGCAATCTCAAGGAAAGCACCCAGATCTGCTCAGAACTGGTGGTCAAGGACACCACACACACAAACCCTGTAGATATAGCCAATCTGCTGGCAGACAGGTTCCGTGAAAACTTCACTCCTCTGTCCCCCATCAGTAAAACAGGGCATCCACAGTACCTGCTCCCCTCCCCTTATCTCTAGGGAGCAAGTAATCACTGCCCTCTCAAAGGCAAAAAATACAGCCTCCATGGGACCAGATAACATCCCAGGCTACATCCTACATGAACTTAGGCAGGAACTTGCAGCACCATTAGGCACCCTACTTAACCAAAGCCTAAGTACTGGCTTTGTCCCAGCCGAGTGCAGTATAGGTACTGTCATCCCTTTGCACAAAGGTGGAGTATCCACCGATCCACCAAATTATAGACCCATCAGCCTAACTAGCCTGATCTGCAAGGCCATGGAGCAGATTATCATGGACCTCATTAACAAGGACATTGGCAATCTCCAGACACTTGATCCCACACAGTTTGGTTTTGTCAAAGGGCAGTCATGCCTGTTAAATTTGGTCAACTTCTTTGAGACAGTCACCAAGGCCATAGACGAGGGGAAGATGATGCACACTGCCTACCCTGACCTGGCCAAGGCCTTCGATACTATTCCCCACTCAGGTATAATAGATAAACTCTCTCAACTAGGCATCAATCCACGTTACCAGATGGTTAGAAAACCGGGTCACTGATGGAACCCACCTAGTCAAAATAGGGGAAGCCACCTCAAGTAGTAGATCCTAATAAGTGGTGTACTCCAGGGATGGGTCTTGGGGTCTCCGCTGTTTGGGATATACTTCTCAGAGGTACAGGCCAAATCTAGTGGGCTATGGCTGACCAAGTTTTCAGATGACAGCAAGCTGGTTGCTGTCATCAATTCCCCTAGTGATGTGGACATCCTCCAAGAGGGTCTCACCCAAACATATGACTGGTGCCAGGAACATGGCCTCAAACTGAATGCCAAAAAATGTATCATCATCCCTTCTGGAAAGAATGACATCCCCACAAATTATCACATTGATAATAAGGCACTAAGCATGTGATCAGTCGTGAGGGAATTGGGAACCCAGGTCGATAGCAAACTGACTTTAGACCATCATATTGCCTCCATTGTATGGAAAGCTTTCTACATGAACCACCACATTAGTAAGGGTATCTCATCCATGGACAAGGTGGTCAAAACATCCCTGTATTTTTCCCTTATAAGACTGATTACTGAATACAATGCCCCTTTCGGCATGTCCCTCACAAAGCACATGCAGCAGCTGGAGAGACCACAGAGATTCCTCACCCAGAGAATCCAGGGCCTCAAACATCTACCCTACACAGATAGGCTAAGAGCCCTATCCCTCTACTCAGTCTCCTACAAACTCCTCAGAGGCGACCTCTGGTATACAAAGCAATTTCAGACCCCACCCTGTTGGGACTGCTGCATATCCACAAGTCAAGCTCACTCGAGTAATCCACACGCGAGACCTCAACCTGGTCTGTGACATCAATAGGACTTGTTGGCGGGACAGATCTGTGTCCCAGAGACTCCTGCTTTTGTGGAATAGACTTCCTCTACACATAAAGCAAAGTACCTTATTAAAAATTTTTAAGCGCAACCTGGATAACTGGATGGAGAACAGAAAATGCACCCCTGGGATTCCACTTATGTCCCTGCTGGACAGTGGCAAAGGGTGCTGACTTGTTGGAACATGGGCTAAATTCTTGGCTAGGCTTGTAAGGGCCTCAGGGCCAATAGCCTAGTAACTTCCTATGATCCTAAGAAGCAGGCTCACCTGTTTTATAATGCAGTACCTTTCTAATAAGCATCACCCAAGATGTTCTGTAACTGTCCAGCTGCTCCCAATTTCCTGCACCTCTGGCATCCCTACTTCTCTTGAAAATAAGGAAAAGGAGCAGGAAAGAGAAAAAAATAACAAAAATGGAATGACGTTTTAGTGGCAAATGTGTCGTAGGGAGCTCCAGTGGCAGGTTCTTTAAAGCAGATGGACAGATGTCTGCTAAACTGATTTGTTAGCACAGGAGTGATGATAGTAGTCTAGCAGAATTAGTACATTATTTAGTTATAGTATGAGGTTGAGGTGCTTTGACTCATAGGTTTATACTAGGCTAATGACTACCAGGGTCTTTACAGGCCTAGCCATACAGCTCAATTCAGTTTTGTCATTGAGTTCCTTGGACACCTATATGGTAGGAAATGTTAATAAGCTGTTAGCTAAGGGTTACTTAAGGGGGATATGTTAGTTTGGCATTAATTTACTTAGTGTTGGCCTTTGTCCATCAGAGATATGGGGGCCAGACTGTAGTGAATTTGTAATTTCACATCAGTTGTCAAGGTATCATTTGAATAGGGCAGAGATAAACTCTGCTTCACCTAGATGGTGAGCTTATTTCAAAGTGAGGGGATTTTTTGTGACACATAGCCTCGCCAGCATGTTCTATTTATATTGCAGGCAAACATTTGGATGAAAGGCAGGTGATAAATCGTAAGAAGACTTTGTTTTTTTTTTTTACATAAGTAAAGATTGCAGTGTTACATTATACCATATTTGCATAGTGTGTTGTAGTATGTACCAAGTACGCCACAGGGGCACATCAGCATTTAAAAATGAACAGGACTAGAGATGAAAAGGTGCTTTTTTCTTCAAAATTTCAAATGGTAACTAAACTTTTGGACTGCATTATCCTGCAATTGCATTATGCATCTGTAAGTAATTTATAAGTGAAGAAACAGCAGGAAGAGCACTACGTATATGGGATGGAAGAATGACTGAGTCACATTCTACTTTGCTCTGGAGCTGTAGCAGGTGCCATTCCACATGTGGAAGGAACTTAATGTTACTCAGTACAAACAGGTCAGGTACCATATTAGTTTGTTACAACAGTCTATTAGATTATGTCTTATATGGAAATTGCATGCAGTTACTAAAAGGATGAGTTAAAGAAAAGAAAGTTTGGGTTGACTTCTGGCTTTTCCTACTAGCAAAAAAAAAAAAAAGTTGACAGTTGTTATGAAAGTAACATAGGATGCTAACCATCTGAGATCAACAGCATTTTCAGACATTGCTGTGTCAGAGTGTAGTCAGTGTATCTTGCTCTAGATGATGAAGCTCCTATTACTGCCTTTTGCAATAGCTGCACCTTCCCAGAAGCTGCTGGATATGGTTTCTTCAGTGGCAAAATAAAAGAAAAAAACTGGAAAAGCTTAGAGGAACTCCCCCATCATTCCCAGGAGGCAAAACACAATGACCTGATGGCCTGAAGGTAAAGCTATATGAAGCATTTCAGCAAATGGTCCATCAGACCATTTAATCTCATTTTCAAACAAGGTTTTCAAGGGTGCCTTTCCTGTACAATCTTAGGCATCATCAATGACTATTCTAACTCAACCTAGCAAAGACAGAACTACTGTTGGTAACTGCAGAACTATTTCTCTAACATGTGCAGAGCCAAGAGTTTAAGCTAAAATAATAACTAGAACCCAAACCTTTTTAGGGGTTATTAAAAGTGCTGAGAAGGGCTGACTTTGTTCCACGACGCAGCAATGCAGACAATCTGAAGGACCTCTCACTGAGGTATCAGGCAGCCCATGCTGACTATGTGCCATCTTTAACTATATTACTAGACTAGGAATAGGCATTTGGTTCTACTTCTTGGGAATATCTATGCCTGACTGACATGTAGTTTGGTATGAATGATCCTCTGCTTATTGCAATTAAGATGTTAATGCACCTTTGGATATCCTTGTTAAAAATCATAATTAGTCATCCCTATTTCTGTTGCAGAAAGGTAACCATCAAAGAAGCCTTGTCTCAACCAATCTGTTTTTGCTGAAAATCAAGCCTTTATCTTGTTGTTTGGACATTAAATGTGGTATTAAGGGGCACAATCATACCAGTGTCTTGGTAATGCGTTTATTATTTGCTAATGATTATATGTTATTAACTTGTTTCGATGACCACAACATTCCTGTCACACTGAATGCACTTCACTCCTTTTATCAAATATCTGGACTGAAAATGAACATACCTAAGTAAGAATTATTTCAGGCTATCCAGCTGCAGAAAACCTGGGGACCTCTTCTATAACATCTGACCTGCATTACATACTGTTCCTCAGTAATAACTGGGTGTTAAGAAGCATAAGATGCCATGTGTGACCAAATTAAACTTTAAAGCAGTATAAGAAGATGTTTGTGTGTCAGTTCATGCTTGAAGATGCCTTGGCCTCCTACTATTGGACAAGGTTTACTTTGTAAAAAATAATACCATCTAGGAGCTATTATCTAATGAGGCATCTCTTTCCACTTGCACTGCTTAAGTTGGGCAAATTGCTAAGGATAGTAGTGTGATATATTTGGAAAGAAAATTGTAATAACAATTAATGTATACAACAACATATACCAGTGGCTTTAGTGAACAAAACTAAGTCCTGTTTGCACGCCATTGTGCAGAGTCATTTGTTGCAGGCAGAGGGCAACCTCAAAGCACTATGAGTCAAGTTGTAGGCTTGTTTTCATTTTACTACCTCTTTCTCTGCCATCTTGAAGATCCCTAGCCCAAACCCTATACCTACCCCTACCCCAACCCAACGCTGTACATTACCCTCTGTAAAAAAACATTTCTGTACGAGTACCACTATAGTCAAAGTTTGTCTGATAACAGTGGTCGGTGTGTTTTTTTTTATGTTTTTGTGAGTGCGTGTGTTTCTGTTTGTTTTGCTTGACTGATTGCAAAGGAAAGACCTTGTTTTAGTTTTTCTAATAAGGTGAAGGCTGGGGGGGCTTGTGTTTTTCCAGTGTTGCAAGTTTTAGGATTTTATCTTTTGAGCAAAGAAGGTTTCTGTAAGCATGTTTTTTTTGACACACACACACACACACACACACACACACACACACACACACACACACACACACACACACACACACACACACAGTTACAGTTAGGTTGCCCAATTGTGGCTTGACGTGTGTATGGTTAACACTGCACAAGGTCAACAGTTGTGTGAGAAAGAATAATTTCTGAGGAAAGGGAACAAGCCCCTTTCCAAGGATCTTGAGATCTTGGAGGGGGTGGTGGGTACAAGGGGCTTGCCCCCCCCATGCAAAACATTGTTTTTTTACATTGCATGTTCCAAAAAGTAACATAGGACTATAAGCAGAATCATGTTAATCTTGTGTGATTCAGTGTTACTGTATCAATATTACGCTGATTTGATCTTACTAGGCATAGGCACGCGCACGCGCGCACACACACACACACACACACACACACACACACACACACACACACACGGACTTTGAAGCCTGTTTGATTTGTTGTACAAATTCAATTTGTGTACAAATAAATTATTTCAGACAGAATACCCATTGTGATTTTATTATCTTCTTCTAGTCAAATATTTTAGTTTCAGCCAGATAATGAGACCCATAACTCAACAACACTCCAGATAGTGTTGCACTGATTCTGATGAACAACAAATCTTACAGTTTGCATGAAAGTGGAATCTTGTGTTTGTGGATGACATCAGAAGGATATAGTCTACTTTTCACAATTTCACATCAACGCAAGTAGCTCATGCAGAAATGCTCCCTGTCAGAAATGTTATACATTGAAGGTGCTGAAGGTACTCATGTCAAACCAGATTTGGCTGAAAGTGATACCACGTGGCATGATGCATTTCAGTTTTTGGGGATAGGCCTCAAGAAAGCAACATAAGGAAGGAGTGACAGGCTATATCTTGGAGAGGATAAGTCTGTTGAAGAATGAAGCAGGTAACAGGAGCCCAGAAAACTAGAAGTGTGGAGGAGTCGAAGAAAATTGTGTTGTTGAATTTCATACATACCACAAATGGAAAGTATGCCCTTAACTACCATACATGACAAGTACAATACAGTTAGTACCGGCCTGACATGCAAGAAGAAGTAGTGAATAATGTTTACCTGTGATTCAGTGACAACAGACTAAGCACTCACAGGCACACATATGGATAATAGTGTGTGTGTGTGTGTGTTCCTGTGTCACAGTCAAAAACATTTCTATTCTTAATCATCGTTATTCAACCCCCTTTAAAGTTTCTGGTTATTTAAGTGTCCTAACATGGCTCCAGGAATTGCATGGTGCACAGGTTGTCATGCAGTTTGCAGTTTCTCTGTTGCAGCCCACTTCCTGAGTGCTTAAAACCCTTTTGCGAAGCAGGGCACACATGCTGCCACACTGTTTGACCTTGATTTCCTTTGACTGAGAGGTTGTTGTACTATGTGCCGCACCATGAAATGTCTGCCCTGCTACACCTCTGCATTGCTCTACTCCTGACAATGCTTACTCTGCTGTTGAAATGTATGGTACTACTAAATGGCACACCCATAAGTCAAGTTACGAGACGTCCTTCACATCATGTCTACAAGGCAGGGACCAAAGTGTCCAGGAATTCAACTGTCTGTTTACAAGTGATCCTGTGAAAGAATAAACTGGAATCTGGCTGTTGTCTGGTGTAGGTGATACTTTATCTGTTTGATGCTTAAAATTATGCAGTTGTGAACTTTTTTAAAAGAAGTGTGGTCTAACAAAAATCTTACAATATATAAGCTGTACAGTGGGTTACTATGTTCAAGACATGGATGTCTAGAAATTCACCTTGAGAGCAGAGGCCTGCCATGATCTGAAAACAGTAATAAAAGAACAAGTACTACTATACTGGATAATTTAAAGTTGGGATGTTAAGGCACTACCCTTCTCATCTGTTATGTTACACCACCCAGATATGTCCAAATTAACAGAAATAACTTTTAAATGTATGGTTTCTGAAATGGGCTTTCAAATATGGTGGAATTGTATTTCAGAGCTTGCCAACATATTATTTTTCGTTTATACTCTCTCTCAATGTTATGTGACCCAAGTCTATTATTTCAGTTCTATTTCTTTGCCTTTTAAAATGTTCATTTAGGTAAAAGAGGCCTTGTTGGGTGTATGTACAGTGTGGGATTATGATGTCCCGTCCACATATTTCCTTTAGATCTGCACACAGTACTCAAGGAGAGCCATCAGTAGGGGGTGTTGGCAGATGGGAAAGGATATGACCAGAAGCTAGAGCTCTTTTTA
Organism: Protopterus annectens; assembly: GCF_019279795.1. Lineage (NCBI taxonomy): Eukaryota > Metazoa > Chordata > Ceratodontiformes > Protopteridae > Protopterus > Protopterus annectens. The sequence goes on along the minus strand of NC_056746.1, from coordinate 1,450,783,962 downwards.
TACAGCCTGCACAAGATGGATGGAGATATCATGTGGTTGGACATGATCATGGCAAGGGCTGTTACGTAGTGACACTGAACGAGATAAATAGGGAAGGTCAGAGAGCACAAACAGTAGGAGTGAACTTTTTCATGGACAATGAAAGGCGCCACTGGAATGGAAGACTGGAATGATGTCTCTAGACAGACTCCAGTCAAGCATTTATAGGGGCATTGGACTAGTACAGATACGGTAAGGGGGAAGGAAAAGACATGGATGTTGATAAAGTGTTCAATGCACTTGCTTGGCAGATTACACAGGCAATAATTAGGCGGACTTACTAAGAAAATACTTTGCCTTTTATTTGTGACAATGGTGTGTGGTCACAAAATTCTTCAGCCATGATGCATTTATCTCTGTGCAGTTATTCAGGTGATCAGTTTTACAGTCATTAGCACCCCAGTATGTTGGAATGGTACAAGGAAAGTACATTTAATCATTATACAACACCTGCATCTTACACTCCCCTCGTCAGTGGCACCACAGTATGTTTGAATGGTATGAGAGAACTACATACAATTATCACATAGCACCTGCATCATACCCACACAGAGATGATGTGCCCTCATCAGTGGCACTACTGTATGGTGGAATGACACAAGGGAAGTACATGCAATCGTCACAAAGCACTTGCACCATACCCACCCACAGAGATGATGTGCCCTTCGTCAGTGGAACTGCTATATGTCAGACACACTGCCACTGGGAGGCACTCAGATGACAAAAACTACTGTCTCTCTTCATTACTGGCAAGGCATAGGTCAGTATAGTGTCCAAAGGACTGTTCATGCCAAACCACAGTATACAATGAATGTTACTGCTATCAGTGTTCAGAACTGGAATAACATTCCTTTGC